>NC_052350.1:203568-433034 GCF_009727055.1 Benincasa hispida | reverse complement strand
ATGCGCGTGTGTGTGGGTGTATATATATGATAAAGGACAATGTGGCGCCACACCCTCTCCTGGCCCGAGAAGGGTTTGATCATAGTTGGACTATGATTTATTGTTCATTAGAAGGATCAGTGGTACTTAAGAAGTTAGATGTAACTACAGAGGTAAAACGATAATTTTGGCCTAACTGTACTTATGAGCAATTTGTGAAGGGTCATCGTACTATTGACTGATTATATCCAATGGACACAGAAATATATCTATAGTGCGAAAAGTGTTGTCGGTCTTTAGTGGGATGCCCGACAGTTAACGGGTGGTGAATAATTTAAATAATTTAATTAAAGAAGTTTAATTAATTATTCACGTACAATTTGAGCTTCAAGCTATAGATCCATCAGGTCTCCTCTATAGCTCAAGGGGAATTAATGAGAATCAACTTTTGAATTAATTTGAATTATTCAAATTAATCGAGGGAATTAATTATATGTGATATAATTAATTTAATCTAATTATGTATGATATAATTACTATAATGTATATGATTCATTATAATAGAATATGATTCAAATATTAATTATATGAATTTCATTCATATAATTAAATTTAATATAAATGAGATTTATATTAGATGTCATTGTTGAGAGAATAGAAACTATAGGTTATATTGTATTTGATACAATATAGAATTTTTTTATGTTATATTTGATATAATATATTGTTTAATATATGTGTGTGTGTGTATATGTATGTATGTATATATATATATATATGATGAGGTAGTTACTTGATTGATGAAAATAAATTAATTAACTTTATTTTATTTTAAAAATATTTTTTGGAGGGAGTTGTAACTTTCTTCCCCTCTTTTCTCTAAAAAATGTGGTAGTGGGAAAGTAAGGAAGTAGGTTATTCTTCTTCTTCCTGAGTGTGTGGTTTTTACAAGAGAGTGTAAAACATAGAAGGGTTTTGTGAGAAAATTGGAACATATCTCTTCCTCTCAATACTCTCAAATCTCTCTTTTTCCAAAATAGCCAGAGCCCAGAAAACTCCTAGATTCTCATCCAGATAATACAGAGGATTCTTTCATCGTGGTGTCCTCATATAAGGCTAAAGAGTTTGAGGTTGTTCGTGACAAGATTCAGAGAAGAAATTTTGTGAAGAAGTGTTCTTCAAAGGTAAAGTTTCTTAAACCCTTTTGCTTTTATTTAATCTTTGATTTAATGCATGCTGTAATTTCTTTTAAACGCATAATTTGTATGTTCTTGCGATAAAATTTATGTTCTTGAAATTTTGGTTATTTGGTCTGATCTCATGTTTTTGCTCAAGGACCGTTACGGGATCCTTCAGAAACTTTCTCACTTGTTGCTATGATTAAGTCTATCCGGATTCTTTTATCTATTGCCACATACACTAGAAGAAATTTGGACTTTAATGTCGGTTGGCAATCGACATTAAAGATAGTGTTATTAAAGGCCTTCAACAACACCAATATTGCAGCCTTCAATGTCGGTTGCAACCGGCATTAAAGACTTTCAATGTCGGTTGCAATTGACATTAAAGCTTTTTTTTTTAATTCTTAACCGACATTGAAGCCTTAATCTGTCCATTTTTTTTAAATTCCATTGTCGAATCCATTTTTTTGGTCAAATAAGTTAAAAATGACATTATATGTCCTCAATCGGGTCAGGAAATGTCCGTCATTGTTTTATATTAAAGAATATAAACAAATTTGTATGGCGAGCTCATCAATATTTATCTTCCAACTATGAATTTATCCACAAACAAGAATCACAATACCAGAACCAGACTTTCATAGAATACTTACACCAAGCCATCATTTCTCTCATTCACAAATATCATATTAGTACTAATTCCATTCACAAAGATCATGGTTAGATAAATTTACATTCATTCTAAGCTAGCATTTACATTCTATTGAGACAAAAAATTAAGAATACATTCTTTACACAAATCGGCCAACAAAAACAGCTCATTATGTCCGAATTACATCGATCTCTCCTTGCGTATATGCATCTTTTGTATTGAACTACAAAAAGGAAAAAAAAAGAAGATAAATTCAACATAAGTTTACGTCCATTTATTAAATTAAAGCTAGCACTATATAAAAAATAAATAATTTACGTATGAGGCTAGTAATGGGAGTAGTAGGATTATACACTATTTCTTGTATATACTTTTGTACATAGTACCCGCATCCTACAGAATCTAATTGACAAGGGCACTGCATATAAAGAAGTTGAAAACAATTGTTGAATTATTATAAAGAAGTCGAATGAACATAAATTGTTAAAAAATGAATACAAATTTACCTTTACAGGTTTCCATTTTGGAGAAGACCGATAGTGTTGGAGATCGTGCTTAGCTTGCCATGTTTTCAATCTACTAAATAGTTTAAAAACATTATTTAAACATAAATACTTCAATTAAGAGCTAAAAAAGTTCAATTACACTTACATATTTATAACTCCATGAAAATCCTCTTGAACCTTGCTTCGAAGAGAATCCAAAACATAAACACAATTTTATTATAGATTGATTACAATCAATATCCAATGATAACTATAATAAATAACAATTTTGAAATATTAGTATGTGTATAATGCAAATTAAAAATAACTTAAGAACTTGTATCTATTTACCCTGTGTTATATGGAATGAGGACTAATTGGTCTAAATTAGCCAATTCTAGTTGATTGGCTAAATTTTTGGATCGGATATCTTAAGACTTCACATGTGGCGATATTCTTGCTTGATCAATTATAAAAAACTTCTTCGTAATATCATGACCACATTCATCCCAAAGATACTTAAACAAAGTAAAAGTTATTATTTATCAACATGAAACAAAGTATACCCAAACTCTGGCCACAAATTGTCTATTTTTTTCCACGATATGGCATGTTTGGGATGTTTTAGTAAACCATCTGTTTCTTTTTTTTAGCATGTCACGTTAATAAACTTGTTGTTTCTTTACTTCGAAACATTCTTTCAAATATTGGAATTGGGGGGAAATATCACATGACTTTTGCTAGGATATTCTTAGCCCTTTCGTTTAAATTTTTTTTAAGCTTCCATCTTGACGTACCACAAATGGGGCATACATTTGCATTAGAGAGTTCTTTTCTAAACAAGTAACAATCATTTCTACATGCAATGAATCTTCTCGTACTTCATTCCAAGAGTACCCAACATCTTTTTTGCTTCATAAGTAGAAGTTGGAATTTCATTAGGACTAGGTAATATGTCATGAATTAATTCTAACAACTCAGTGAAACTCTTATCGCTCCATCCAAATTTAGCTTTTAAATTATATAACTTTACCAATGTTGGAAAAAGTTTTACAATTTGGGTACAATGGTTTCTTCGCATCATCTAATAATTCTTCAAAATTATCGAATTTTCCACTAAAATAGTTATTGTATGAGCCTCAAACATTCCAATTATGTCATCATCAACATCATCCTCATCAACTTCGTCTCTTTCACTAGTAGACACATTTTCATTGTTTCTCTTAATCGGTAATGATTAACTATGAAAAAACCCATATCTGATAACTTTGATCTATACCATTAAAAAATAAGTGTTCTCTTATTTTGTTCACATCTAGAGTCTTTGAATTAACACACTTCAAACATGGACAACTCATGACATTCGGTATATTGAATGTTGTAGACCATTTTTAATAAACATCTCAACCCCTGTCTCTTATACACATCTAGATGTGTATAAGAGACAGAACCATTATAATTGAAAGCTTAAACACCAAGTGAACTATACTATTAGATCTCAAAGTTTAGGGCCAAAATGATCTCTAAGTTTCAAAATGTAACAATCTTGTCTTTGTTTTTGGATATTAAATTTTCTAAAGTTGTCTTCTCTTTCTTTTTTGGTCAACATCCTTGGGGCTGTGGGGATGCAATGCCAACTCTTTTGGAGAACAACCTAATGGTCCTGTTTGTGTATCCAAAATTTTCTCCCTTCATTTGCATATAAATTCTATACACAATTTAAATAACATAAAAACAATAAAAATTGAGAATCTCACACCCCGAAATCAAGTACAAAGATATGTATCGATTACGCAAAATATAAAAACTAAGAAGGTCGAAATAACAAAACTTCCACATGGACATGGAAAACCTCTAATGTCTATTTTTTTCGAAATTAATTATACTTTTAATCTTTAAGATTTAGTCGATATTTTATTTTTCCCTACGTTCCTATGATCACTTTTAATCTTTAACAAAACTTCCACATGGATATTTTATTGTAGGAGTGTTGATAATTAGGAAGAGGGGGAAAGAGGAAAAAGCCTCATATTAAAACCTGAATGGCCAGCTTGATCTGTGCAAGAAAAGAAGGGATTTTTTGGGCAACTGGTTCATAGGTTAAATTTGATGCATAAAGGGTAACTAATAGATCATTCTGCCCAATGTCAATCATGTATATTCCTTTCTTAAAACCTTATTCATCCATCATCTTCTCTGTTTTACCTCCCATTAAAATTTAGGGTTCTCTTTTATTTAGTTTTACCTGCCTAATGTCAATTCTTCAAAGGATTTCAAAATGTAACAAGTGAGTTGGAAGGGAACTACAGTTTTTTTCCCCTTCTCTTTCTTCCTTATATTATTTGTACTTAATCCAACGTGAAATCTGATATGTTTCTTCCTTGCTGCAAACTTTCTAAAATATAGCTTTGCTCTAGCATTTCAAAGTGTAGTA
This sequence comes from Benincasa hispida, assembly GCF_009727055.1. Classification (NCBI taxonomy): domain Eukaryota; kingdom Viridiplantae; phylum Streptophyta; class Magnoliopsida; order Cucurbitales; family Cucurbitaceae; genus Benincasa; species Benincasa hispida. The sequence goes on along the minus strand of NC_052350.1, from coordinate 428,303 downwards.
TTAAAATTATTAACATGCTCGCTTGATATATTTTATCTTTGTATTCACATCTTGATGCCAATTATTATGATCATGTTCGATACTCTCTTGATGTGTTTTACAACAAATTAGTTACACATCGATGAGTACAAAGGGTGTGTGTGTGTGTGTTTTTTTTTTCCATACTTCATAATTATAAACAAAGGGTGCAAATGTTCAGTACAACTTGCATAATTATAAATAAACAATCAACTTGCTAATTACAACACTGATTCATTGAAAACTCAACCAAACAAAACAATACAATTACAATTTTACAATACCACACCAACTCTCTAACCCCACGCTATTTCCTTCTTTATTATCCTCTACTCATTTTATCAAAAATACCCCTACCATTCTATGATATTTGACTTTCATCATTTTATTAGAATATTGGGCCTATCTTCGTACTTGTAGAGAACACTACGACATGAAATAGGGTAATAAAATGTATCTTGAAGATCGAAGATTGAAATATGGAGTGGGAACAAAGAAAATTTCACCTTTGAACGGATCTAACCCAGAGATCGAAGATTGAAATAGATCTCCGGACAATCAACGATAGTCCGCCGGACACCCACCGAAAGAAACCCAACGGACACCCACCAAAAGAAACCCACGCGACCAGCTCCGGATAACCAACGATAACCCTCCTGAAATCATACAACGTCAAGCTCACCTGAAATCGGACACACAACCCACACGACCAGCTCCGGACAACCAACGATAGCCCACCTAAAATCAGACAACGCCAAGCTCACCTGAAACCTGAAGGCAATAGTGAAGACAACCCCACCTGAAGGCAAACTGCCGACCAACAGCTACTGAGAGAGGAGAGAGTTTTTTTGGGTAGGTGAGACCAGCCGATCAAGGGTTTGAGTTTGAGTTTTGGTAAAGTGAGAGAGCTGAGAGAAATGAAAATGTAGGCCTTCATGCGCGCGAGAGAGAAATGAAAATTTTGATAAAATAAAAAAAAAATAATGGGAGGCCTTCAATGTCAGTTTTAAACCGACATTGTAGGCCATTTTCAATGTCGGTTTTCAACCGACATTGAAGATCCGTTTTTTTCAACCGACATAATACATCTGATAATACTATTTTCAACTGACATTGAAGTCCGAATTTCTTCTAGTGATATTATGACTATGAGATATGACAAATGGATGTTAAGACTACCTTTTTGAATGGAAATCTTGACGAAACCATCTATATGATCCAACTAGAGGGATTCATTGAACAAGGTCAAGAGCAAAAGGTTTGCAAGCTTAATCGGTCCATTTATGGATTGAACAAGCATCTTGATCTTGGAATATAAGGTTTGATATTGTAGTCAAATCTTATGGCTTTGATCAAAATATTCATGAGCCTTGTGTTTACAAGAAGATCATCAACAATTCAGTAGTTTTTCTTGTGTTGTATGTAAATGATATCCTACTCATTGGGAATGATGTAGGTTACTTGATTACCATTAAAGAATGACTAGCTTCTCAATTCTAAATGAAAGATTTGGGTGAAGCACTATTTGTTCTAGGGATCCAAATTATAAGGGATCAAAAGAACAAATCACTAGCCTTGTCTCAGTCATCCTATATTGACAAAATGCTTGTCAGATATTCGATCTAAAATTCCAAGAAGGGTTTGTTACCTTTCAAGCATGGAATTATCTTGTCTAAGGAACAGAAGTTGAGTAAATGAGATGTATTCCTTATGCATATGTAGTCGATAGCCTTATGTATGCCACGTTGTGTACTAGACCCGACATCTGCCACGTAGTGATTCGATAGATATCAATCCAATCTAGGATTTGATCACTAGACAACAGTTAAAGTTATTCTCAAGTATCTTAGGAGAATGAGAAACTATATGCTTGTGTATGGTGCTAACGATTTGATCCTTACTAGATACACTGACTCTGATTTTCAAACTAATAAGGATTCAAGGAAATCCACATAAGAATTAGTGTTAACTCTAAATGGATGAGCTATGGAATGGTTAACATTAAACAAGGGTGTATTGCGGATTCCACCATGGAGGCTGAGTATGTAGCTGTCTGTGAAGCTACTAAAGAAGCCACCTGACTCATAAAATTTCTCTCAGATTTGGAAGTTGTTCCAAATATGTTCTTGCTTATCACACTTTATTGTGATAACAATGGTGCTATGGCAAACTCTAGAAGTTTACGTAGCCATAAACATGGATAGCATATAGAGCGCAAGTATCATCTTATTAAAGAGATTGTGCAACAGAGAGATGTGATCGTCATAAAGATTGCCTCGAAGAATAATATTGTTGATCCATTTACAAAAGCTTTCACGGCTAAAGTTTTTTAAGGTCATCTAGAGGGTCTGGGTCTATGAGATATGAGTCACCTAAGCTAGGGCAAGTGGGAGATTTTATTGGATATATAATGCCCTGGTTTATTGTATTGTATATTGATACTTTACTTTATATTGTATATTGATAATTTACTTTTCCACTCGTCTTTTATTGTATTTTAATTTGTTTCTCTAGCTTTGAACAAGTGGGAGATTGTTGGAATTGATGTCCTAAATTTACGTGGTTTGTAGTTTTGTTAAATTATTTATCTAATAAAATCAGAGGTATTTTATTTGACATTTAGACAGCATTAATTCGATCCAATAAACTAAGTTCCAAGGTTATATGATGTCACTTGAACAGTATTGGTTGACATATAGGTGGTTCATGTTCAAGTAAGAATCTAAAAGGTCTGCAGTAAATGGATGAAGATTGGGTGCCTTATCCTGGTAACACTACGGATATGAGTCGCTTTGTAATTGTTACATGAGATGTCAGTGTTCAAACAATATGAACCATAATATTCATGTAAAGATATGAGTGGGGGTATCCTGTATAAAGGAGTTTTTACATAAACCTGACAACGAAATAATTAGTTTCTCTTTATAACACCAATTAGTTTCTCTTTATAACACCGTTGCTTGAAGAAACTAATATTTCACTAGGATGACCATAGAAGACTTAACCTTAATCCTGAGTGAGTTGTGAACTTCTGTTTATGACGGCAGTCCTTTGTTTTGTATGGGTGAGAGTGGCCATGATAGCTCATAACTTAGAAATACAAGTTATTTTACTTATTTTATCTAAAACAATAAAGAAAAATCATGGACAATATGACAGAATTGGTATGAAATTAATGATTTCATTATATTATGTGATGGCATGTGTACAACATCTCATAATGCTTAAAATTTAGAAAATTATGCTTTTTAAAATGCAGAAATCCTATCATGCAATCAACAGTTCATCGTGGAATAAATTCCTGATGCCAACATTGAAACCGCATAGCTAGAGCTGCATAGACTAATGCGATAGAAGAAAGGGAAGGTGACATAAGGCATAAGCGGTGGAATTCAAATCAAAGACCAAGTTGGTAGTTGACAAGAAAAGCTTCAGGGTATATAATTTAATGCATGTTGTCAAAACAATCATTAGTGAGAGATGGAAAAGCTACCTCGTGATGCCTATAAATGCCTCACAAGATTCCCATGCAACTGAGAGTAAGGAGACGTGGAAAAATTCTGCAAAAATCATCACTTCACATATTTCTTTCGAGCCCTCATGAAATTTTGACTAAAAACTCAAGAGCTCACTTGGAGCAGAAGGAAAGCCATCTTTTTCAACACAATCCTCAAGAAGCAATTGTTTAAAGAGCCGAAAAGAGCAAGAAACTGTCACCTACGACTTGACTTTCTATCTCTATCTCTATATCTTCTTTTTACTATAGTTGTTCATATAGTGTAAAACGTCGAAAAACTCATTTTATCAATATAGATGCATTCCAGTTTATTATTCATCTATCTCTTCATCTTTATCCATGAGTAACTAATTTCTACATGGGTTGAGAATCATTGCAACTAACATGAACTAAGTAAAGCCTTGTCATATGTTCAATATGTTTTATGCATGCTTTGTAAGCTAAGCCTTGTCATGTGTTCAATATTTTTTATGTATGCTTTGTAAGCTATTTGAATTAGTTGAGAGATTGCTTTAAATTGACTAAATCTATGCTTGAAAAGGTAAAGGATTTAGACTACATAAACAAGAAGAGATTACCTTTAGAAATAAAGAAATATTTCTTACATTAAAAGCTCATCGCATGCATCTTAGAAAAAGATAATGTGGCTAAATACACTGAGAAGTGTAGTTATGATCTGTGAGTAATTTGCTTGAACGCATGGTTTGTGCATTTACATAGGAAATGTTAGTGAATATGTGTCTCAACCTTAATTAATCTCTTGGAAAACTTCATCGCATTGCATAAGTTGCTTCTGTTATGATTGTGATTTCAAACGTATTCATCATCTTTCATTTCAACTCTTAGTAACATAAACTCATCATCTTTATTTAACAACAAATTAGCGTTAAATTGAAGTTAGAAATCTGTTATATGCTAATAAGTTTACAAAGGTCCTCATGGCTAAAATGTTTGAGGGTCACTTAGTGAGTCTAGGACTACGAGTTGGATCGAAACAACAGTATCATCGCATCAATAGCAAGCAATCCTTGTGTTCGACCCTGGACTCACCAGATAGGGGTGATCATTCAAACTGCAAAAATCGAACCATTTCTAAAAATCTAACCGAACCGAACCAAAAACTCAGTGAAACCAAAAAATTCGGTTCGATCTGGTTTGAAGAAATTTGAAACCGAATTAACTCGGTTCAGTTCGTTTTCACTTTTGAAAACCGAATTTGAAACCGAACCGAACCGAACCACTTTTTAATTAAAAAAGAATATAATATGGATTTTTTAAAAATGCCAAAATCGAATTTGAAACCGAATCGAACCGCATATATGCGGTTCAGTTCGATTCGGTTTCACATTTTAAAAAAATTGGTTCGGTTCGGTTTGACCACAAAATCGAATCGAACCGAACCGTTTCCCCTATCATCAGACGCCTAGGTTTCTGATGGAGAATCAATGTCACTAATTCGACTCTAAACCAAAACAAAAGAAAATTTATAATATCAAACTACTCCTATTACTACTTTAATGTAGTAACAGTGGTAAGTCTGAGTCGATCTACAGAGAAGCACGATTGGTTTCGTCAAGTTAATTTTCTAACTAGAGCGGTAAATGAAGGGGTTTTGTTGTGGAAGAGATATATGCATGAAATTTAAATAAAAAGATAAATGTAATCTAGAATAGGAGTCTATCTAATTTCTAGAGCAAGAGAGATGTAATTTCTTTCATTAGGCATCAATTAATTACACTGAATCTGTCAACCCCTCAACCTATTAAAAATTCTAATAGCCCAACTAGCCAAATTTGATATTAAACCAAATTAGCCCTTCAATTTACAACTCTTCCTTCTTAGAGACATACAAGTTAAAATTGAATTGCATTACAAAAGGGTTCAATTGTTGAGACAAACTACAAGCTGGAAAGCCATATCTTATAGCATGATTTATTTGGAAAAGATTATATTAGGGCATACATGCATTTGGTCAGAAAGAGTCTAGACTTTATACATGCGATCCTAATATGCGCAAATTAATCAATCAATATTGCATAGGCTATGACGATTTTGCATGCAAGAACTTCAATAAATTAATTTTTCAGATCAATTCAAAGAAACTCTATTAATATTAAAACAAATCCACCCAAAGAGTTCATAACAGTTCAATTAAATTAATTAGAAAATCTTCAAGAAAATAAACATAGGGTTCTTGCTCAAAATAAATTAGATAGGAGTTACCTCTTAATTCATAGAAAAATCCGAGATATACAACCAATCCGTCGATTACAACCCAAAATAAAAAAATAAAAAAAAACTAACCTAAAGATACTAAATTCTAAAGGGAAAGGAAGAAGAATGAAGTTTTACTTCGGCCTCCATCGGTTTGCCCTCCAAGATTCAGCATATCTCGACCTAAAACCGAAGAAAGATATTTATAGAAATCTTCACAACGTTGCAACGCTAGAAACGACATGAAAGGCCACAAGCGTCAGTAAAACGTTGCAATGTTGACATTGCTGCCAACTCAAAGTGTTGCAATGGTGAGCATTCTGTCAAAAACTCGACACTCGATGCTGGATTACTTTATACTCGATGCTCGACGCTCGTTTACTTGGTAGTATTTTACTCGATAATACTCGATAGTCTTTTACACGATGGTACTCGATGGCTGATTATACTCAATGAAACTCGATGACATTTTGGTAATTTCAACTTCTTTGAAGCCCAGATGCTCAAATCAACTCCAAATTGCTTCATATTAACCCTGTTCTTCATCAAATGATTACTTCTACCTCTTGATTGCTTAGTACCTACAAAATAGGAAAAATAAACACATAAAATCTGATGACAAGCCTGAATTAAGCTAGGAATAATAACTCTTTTTTAGAGTTATCACCTAGTTAGATTTACACTTATATTTAATTAGGCAAAACAATGCGTTCTTGAAGACATCATAGAGCATTTAACTATCGCATATATCAAAACATACCAAGTTTTTGGCACTGTTGTCAGGGATTGCGGTAACTAAATGCATTGAGATTATTGTTTTTTATTTTCGTATGACTCGATTTCTAGGTATTGTACCCTTATCTGTGAAAAAGCTACAAACGTTTCATGAGCGAGGGATCTATACCTGAGCTTGTACACTACCCAGAGATTGAGAGGACCTTTCACAGAAGAAGAATAGGGGAAAAAAAAAGACAATGAAATAGAGTTCAGACAATGGCTGATCAACGAGATAATTCAGAAGAGCCACATGTAGTAATCAATGATAATGTAGATGCTCTAGCCAACTCCATTCTTCTAGCTAATGATCGTAATAGACCTATCAATGACTATGCTTCGTCAATCCTATATGATTTCTCATTGGAGATCATGCGACCAGCACTAGATGGTTCCATATTTGAAATGAAATTTGTTATGCTCCAGATGATTCAGACAGCTGGTCAATTTGGAGGATGACGAGGTGAAGATCCTCATGCTCATTTAAAGAGTTTCATCGAAATCTGCAATACTTTTGTATTCCCCAATATTACTCCTGAAGAAGTTAGGCTCACCTTGTTTCCATTTTCATTATGTGACGATGCCAGAACTCAACTCTAGTTTTCGTAGACCATTTTTTACTTTTTTTAATTAAAAATTGTTTATTTCATTTTAATATCCAACCATACCGTACAAAAGATTGGTGGCCACTCTTTTTTCTAAAAAAAAAAAAAAAAAATAATCCTTTTTAAGGATGCCGACTGCTCCGCGTCGTTTTGAGCACATGACTATTCAAATTTAGTACTAAAATAAATGATAAAAAAAAAAAAATAATTGATATAAAAGTAGATGGGATGAATGCAACCTTTTTTCTTTTTTCTTTTTTCTTTTTTCTTTTTTTTGAAAGAAGTGATGAATGCAGCTTTAAATGTACTTATACTTATCAAATGAATAAATAGAATTTGAAGAGATGGAATAAGAAAAGTTTTACTTTTATTTATAAAGGTAGAGAGCAAAAAGGTAGAATATAAAAAGATCGAGTCTTTTTAAATATAAAAAACATTTAAAAATATTTAAATTTTATAACAAAAGTTCATTTGAATTTTTGGAACCTTTTGCTATAAAGCGTAAATATTTTTGGAAATTTTTTATTTATAAGAATTTTTCAAATAAATTTGTATTTATTTGTAAAAATTGTCGCATAAATCATATATAATATAGTGTTTGAAAAGATTTTAAATTTTAAAATATTTTGCAACTTCGCAATTTCCTATTACTAAAACTTTTGGGGTTTTTTTTTTTTTTTTTTTTGGGTCAATATGAGTATAACCGAATAGATAAGATCCATATCTTCTAATTTTTAAAATAGAACTTCAAGCCGAATGTGGTGTTCAAAACTCTTCTTCTCTACTAATGTTTTTTAGTTAGTTTATTGTATTATTAATGTTTTTTTTTTCAAATATCAAATGCATACTTAAATTTTATTTGATTTTTATTTTTTACATGTTAATTTAATTAAAAGAAAACATATTTTTCTCGTTGGTTTTCTCTTAGAATAATAATAACAACAACGGCAGATATAATAATATTTTATATATTTTACGTATTTAAGTATATTGTTTTTTTTTAAATAAATATACTTTGCATAATATCGAAAATAAAATTTTAATTATGTCATTTATTACTATTTTTAAATAACTTATTTTGTTAAGAATATAATTACATTTATATTACTACAAAATCAAATAAAATGAAAAGTATATATTACATGCATCACGTGTGGTAATAAACTAGTATACTTAAAATACTATATTGGTCAAACTTGTTCATTTTTTATTTATATTATAAAATATCCAATTTTAATGTTTGTAATCTAATTATTTAGCAAAATTCAGTAAGCAGACTAAATATATAATTTCTTGAAAATACAATAATTAAATTCATTTAGTTTTGTTATTTTAACTAATTAATTTTAAAATAATCATTTTTTAACTATAGTATGCTAACTTAGAATCAAAATAAACTAGTATTTTAATCTTAAATTCAATTATTGAAAAGTTATGCTGTTTTAATCAATTACATTTTCTATTCCTAAAGTTTGAAGAATAAAAAAAATCATAAAGTTTTCGTTTTAACTTTTATTTAGCCGCAAGTAGTTAAAACCAAACATTTTAGTTTTTTAACTCTTCAAGTTAATTAAATGGATTAAAAAATGTTATTGATTAAACTAACAAAAAACAGCTTGTACATAGAATTAGAGTGTATGGTGGAATTTGATGTTTCATTATGAAAAATGGAAAAACCGCATTGGAATAAGAATCATGACAACTCATGAGACATGCATATGACCAGAAATTTCTAAATCCTTGATTTGTCCTTGCGTAGTTGTTGATGAAACTACAAATACCAGATAATTCCAAAATAGAAAATAGGATCGAGATATCCAACGTAATTGTTGAAGTACAACTACCCTCCTAATTTTGTTCATTTAGTTAACATAATCTCTATATTTTATTATTATTTTATATTTTGTTAACTACTTTTCGAATTTATCTCACCTTTAATAAAATATACAGATTTTTCTAACAAATTTATATTTAAAATAACCATATATTATTAAATTCTTTTATCCATATATTTTATTCAAATCTCTATATTGTTTTTCATATTGTATACATACATTTTTAATAAATTAGCGGTATATTTCTCACATTTTTAATAAATTAGTTGTATGTGCTATTTTTTATATTATTTTAACATTTTGGGAAAAAAAAATATCACTTCCTAAAAAAATGACACAAGAATCAATTGGATGATTGCTCTATATATTGCCATAACTTTTATTACTTACACAAAGATTTCATTTTTATTGTGGTTTCTTTAATAAGCTACTCTTTTTGCTATGATTTTACAATTAAGATTTGATTTAAAATAAACCAATCTCTTTCTTATTTTTCTCTCTCTTACTTATTTTTCTCCACTCATTGATTCAAATTAGCTATTTGTTTTGATTTGATTTAATCAATTTTTTAAAATATTTAGAATTAATCAATATTTAATTTGTTTATCACCATTTGGATTTTAATTTATAATATATCTTAAGATTTTATATTATTTTATTCATTTTTTATTATTCTAAATTTGGACTAAATTTTTTTTTATTTTAATTAGGATTTTACGGAATATTCTATACATAGTATCATCTAATAAATTGCATGTTTTATTTAAATTTGATCTTTTTTGTATTTTTAATTACTTTTATTCATTATCATCTTATTATATTATTATATCATTAATTTATCTTTTGACAAACAAATAAGTATTCGCTCTTGCAATCTTGTTGTTGAAGTTATAAATACAGTTTAATTGTTGAAATATGGAATTATGAATACAGTGTAATTGTGAATAAACGAATTCATTTGAATTTGATAATAAACTATTTGCAATCCCTAGTCCTTTGGTTTCTTTAACATAAATTTCACTCGTTTGATGCTATTTCTTCCTGGAAATAAAATAATCTAATTTTGATATCTTTGAATAATTCCATTAGCTATGTATATTCTTAATTCACCAACAACTCCCATCACATTGAATCTCATACATAAATGATGCAATAATATACCATACAAATATAACTAATAAATAAGCTAACTTCTTGTGAAAATTCAATAAAAATGAATCATCACCCACGGAGACAGCGGCAAAACTTGAAAAATTAAAATAAAACTACATTCTAAAAAATAGACAACAAAATATAAAAATTTAACTCGACATAATATTTCTCCATCTTCAAAGGCTTTTATGAGTATAAAGCTTCTCCAATCATTTGGTATGTCATCAATAACCAAATCTTTTTTTCCATAAATCTTTCTCTCGCATTCTCTATACTTGAATGCCTTATAAATTACGAACTCGGTGAAAGTAGCATAAATGGTCCCATTAAATTTATACATTTTCGAGCAAACTCGGCCAACTAGGCCAACTTCCAAAATAAGTGCTCGATTCAATTTCTTCAGTTTCAACATCGAGAGTATATATGACAAACTCATTTTTTCCTTATCTTTTTCTTTTTCCAACCAATAGATGACTCCATTCAAGTATACACGGTAAAAAATGTTAAACGGCAAAGGTGGAAAGTGAAGATGTCTCTATTGATTATGGTTACAGTTGGTTCCACTTCCACCAAACGTCCAAACATCTATTTTCATTACACTACTAAATATATTTAGATCCATTTTCATTATGGCTTTTAGAGTGATACTTCTACAGTTTTTCAAGTAACTCTAAACAATTTGTATTATTTTGTGGTAGGGCTGAAACCAAATCCAACTACGTAAAATATTCAAGAATTGGAATGAACTTATTAGACATAGGAATGAATATACCATCATTATCATCTTTGATAATAAACAACAACTCGTTGCATTGATTGATTATTGGAATACGCCAATCGCCATCAAACAATAATGAGACGAATTTAATTAATTCCAATTCCAAATCAAAATTCACACCCAAATGCTTTCTTTGATACATTACATTTTTGGATTGCATGTAACAATACCATTGCAATACGGGCAATTATTGATGGCTTCATCACATGTAGAGAGAGGAAAGCATTTGTAAGGAATTGAAATTTAGTAGAGAAAGCGTAATCTAAAACTAGATCATAAACTAGATCATTCCAAGTTTTACAAACGAGACGACAAATTAGAGATAACATATTTAGAGAAGATTGTTGTACCAATATATGGTGAAAGCCCCCTTCCCCGATCTATATTTTTTTTTCTCTCACTATTTTCAAATAAAATTGAGAAAATATAAACAAAATGACTATTTTAAATTCAAAATAACAATTTAAGCAGTATTATCACTAGTTAAATAACTTGGCCAATCATGCGCTTCTTTTGGCTGAAAATATAGATTCACACTAATATTGTAATGAAAATTTTTCATAAATTGAATAAATGTCAAACTACTTATAGAAATAGTAAAAAAAAAAAATACCTATAGATATCAATAGACTTTTATCAATTTCTACCTACCTTTATGAAAAGATTAAAATTCAGTAAATAGTTTACTTATTTTTCTAATTTTAAAATCTTATTTTCAAAATGGGAGGCAGTATATAATATTTTTTAAAAATAAACTCATCAAATCCTCACATTTTCCAAAAAAAAACAAAACAAAACAAAACAAATCTTTGCAGAATATCTAACCCATCCTCACATTTTAAAAAATAAAATAAAATTGGGCAAAAAAAAAAATATTTCAACACAATAAAATGAAGTAAAAAAAAATAAAAATATTAACCTAAAAAAAATCTAAACAACTCAAAATGCAAGGATTTTGAAAACACGGCAATAGACACAATATTTAGTTAATAAGATTCAATTCAATATTATAATTTAATAATTTTCTAACAAATAATATTAATATAAAAAAAATCAAGAATCACAATAAGTTTCTTCAATTTTATAGTTTCGGATGATTTTAAAAATTAATTCATGAATAAATTTTTTCGATTCAAAGTCGGTTTGAAATTTTGTAAATATTGCTTTTGAAACAACAACATTTGATTTATTATCTCCTCCTATAAAGTTTGATCCTTTCATGTGTTAAACTTGAAAGTAGAAAAAAGAACTACACCAAAGAAAAAGGAAAACCCAACTCATTGTAATGATATATATGCATCCATGTGGATATTTAGAAGATGGCTTTGTGAATGACAAAATAATCAAACATAAGTGTTTGGAAGCACATGGCTTCACAACCCTATCATTTGCCACTCCATGTGAGAAGTTCAAGTACTTCAAAAACCCCCTTTCATATCTTTTTCTTCCATCCTTTTAACTATTAGAGTTCATTTAGGAAGCTAAAACGTGAAGTGAAAGAATCAAACATCCAATTTCAATGTCAATAATACAAGTATTATGTTATTGAGTCATGCTACATATATAAATAATTAATTAACCTCGTACTAAAATTGGTATATCATAAACCAATTATGCTAGTAGGAAAATATATAGTAATGAAAAATTTAAAAGGATTGATAGTAATATCTACATGGCAAGTTGAATTTCATGACCATACATATTTGACCTAAACATATTATAGAGTGAACAAACGGCTAGATATATCATCTGAACTTTTTTTTTTTTTTTACAAAAAAACATGTCTAGAAATAGTAATTATTATCTATCGTTCATCAAGTTTAGTAAATGAATGAATTAACAAAATCGATAATCCAATTAGGTGGTAATGTACAGAGTCAAATATACATCTCATCAATCAATGACTAAACATAATCCTAATTCAAGATCGTAAATCGTAAACCCTAACTAAGATTATAACCAGCAAATATTTGACTATTGAATTAGATTCAAGATTATCTTTATTAGCCTAAATCCAACTCATAAACACCATAAAAAAATAGAGGTATTTAAAGTACAAAAGAGGAAGAGAGGTTCCAAGAAAAGGGAAAAAAAAAAGGTTTTGTTAATTAATAAAAAGGAAAAGTTTATTATAGCCAAAAAGAGTCGATGGATAAAAACATTTAGAAAAGGAAAAGAGAAATACTAAGAGACAATCATAAAGCTTTGCTGTGTACCAAAAATAAGGCCCCACCGACCCACACGCTTTTTCTAATTTTAACACAATACAAATCCCACATAGCCACCGCCAATTTCCTCCTCCAGATTCAAATAACCACCTCTTTTTTGGTATCCTCGGTTTTCTTCTCCCTCTTCCGCCGCCGTCTCCGTCGCCGCCACCGTCGCCAAATCCAATTCCTCTCTGTCTCTATCAATCAATCGCATTGTTTCGACATTTGTGAAATCCGATATGGCTGCACTCGAAGTTGAGCAGCTTAATCAACTACGCGACATTTTTGCACGATTCGACATGGATTCCGACGGAAGTCTCACAATTCTTGAACTAGCGGCATTGCTTCGATCTCTCGGTCTGAAGCCCTCCGGCGATCAAATCCACGTTCTTCTTGCTAATATGGATTCAAACGGTAATGGATCTGTTGAGTTCGACGAATTGGTGACGGCGATTATGCCGGATTTCAACGAGGAGGTAATGGTAAATCAGACGCAGCTTCTGGAGGTTTTCCGTTCGTTCGATCGAGATGGAAATGGATATATAACAGCGGCGGAGCTGGCGGGATCTATGGCGAAGATGGGACAGCCATTGACGTACAGAGAGTTAACAGAGATGATGAAGGAAGCAGATACGGATGGCGATGGAGTTATTAGCTTCAATGAATTTGCATCTGTAATGGCGAAATCTGCCGCTGATTTTCTAGGGCTTGCAATCTCTTAAGTGATTAGGTCAGAATCATTTCTCCTCTTTAATCTGTAACTGTAATATAATTATCAAAAGTTTTTCCCACTCTGATCTAATCAACAAACACCAACGCCCCGCCATGATCTAATCATCTCTTTTCGTCTTCAAAAAAACCGAGATATAAATTTTTCATTTCAAAAAATTTTCGCCATACACTTATAAGTTGCAATTTTTACCTTCTATTAAAAAAGGAAAAAAATTGCTCCAAAGCCATGTTTACTCTGTAGTAAACTCAATCAATCATAATGAAAAAAAAAAAATCCATTACGAAGAAGAGTAAACAATCTAAAAAAATTATAAAAACATTTGAAATTGAAAGTTTAGATCCAAATTGATACAATTGGATAAATCTATGGTCAAATTTCAAATCTGATTCTTTTTTTCTTTTTTTCTTTTTTCAGAAGAATTATAATTTAACTTTTATCTTGTTTTTTTTTTAAGAAAATTGGTAAATATTTTCAAATATAATATAACGTTATCGTGATATTTTGTTTTTTTGTTTTTTCTTTAGGAGATTTTAATGCAGATTTTGGTTTTGTACTTTTGCTGATTATGTAGATTTTTATGGATTTAGTGATATGAACTTTATATAACTTATGATATGAACTATCAAATCAAACTCCCCTCTTTTCATCTCTCTTATTGGCTGAGAAGAGTCTTTCTTTCCAAAGCTACACAATTATATCATTGTGCAAATTTTTCAATTCAAAGGACCCATTTTAGGAGTGAGGACAACTGTGTTTTGATTCTCAAATTTAAATGATTGAATAATTAATATTTATTTATACTATAAGATTACCAACATTTTAATCTATATAATATTACAATAAATATGGTGTAAATTTGAGGAGCACAACGGTGCACAACAAAAATATGCATTCACTCCCAGAAATGATATCGTTTCGATTGGTCGAAGATTCATCATTTTTTATCCATACCTCATTATTTTGTTCAACCACGAGAAAACATAAAATTAGTTCTTTCGATATTGCTGTGGTAGAAGCATATAACATAATAGGAGTAATTCAAGACATGAAATGTAGAAAATGTCTTCGTAATTTTCTTTTTGCATAACCATAATTTTGAACTATTGAAATGAAATCTTATAACCTCAAGTGCATCCACTCATAATGAGCTTTAAGAATAATTGTTTTTTAATAATAGCTTTTGCTTTATCCTGGTTGGATGTCGCATTTCTTTCTTTAATAGTCTCTCCAAGATTCATAGCGTCAAGGTGGAGCGATAAATTCTAAATTTGTGAGATTTGTCATGACAGCACTATCATAAAATATTGTATTTATATTAAAAATTTAATAGATATTAAATATGCAAAATAACATTAAATTTATTAATTATAATGAAGAGGAAAAAACTTACACGTTATAAATTTGAGGAGCACAACAGTGCATAAAATCATTGATATGAAGAAAATATACTTTAATAATATATATTAAATAAATAAATATTCAAAATAAATAAAACATAAAATAAACAAAATAAAATAAATTAACAAAATATGAAATAAGAACTTTCTCCAAAATCTTCCACTTTCTTCGAGATTTTACCGATGTATGTGTGAGTTACAAGCTCCACCAAATGCCTCTATTTATAGGCAAAATGACAAGTATGAAGTGGTTTATTTGAACACTAAGAACGGACACTAAGAACAAGACAGATGGCAACATACATTGGCAACATACATAGAGTGTAGAGGGACTAACATTTGGCTCTTGACACTAAGAATGAGTGCCTATTTTACACACACACACATATATATATAATGTCTAAGATAATTGGAAAAATGCTCTCTAGCCCATATTACAAAAAACTCAAATTTAATTGAAGATTATTCAAATGATTAACCCTCCATAGTGAATAGTCAAGAGCTTCAAATGGCAAAAATAGAGAAAAACCTCAATAATTGGAATATACCAAAAGTGGATATTTAAACAATCTATCAAATAAGAAAATTTGATTTTCTTCAAGATTATAGAATCAAAACCACAAAACAATTAGTCACAATCAATAAACTCTCAGAAACTCTTTGTTTATTTTCAAGACAATCAATTATTCAACACCAAGAAAAATATAAATTTCTTCATATAGGATTAGTTCAAATTGTCATAAAACCACTTTATAGAATAGGATTAGATACTCCAATTCTATTACTGTTACGTGATAAAAGACATAGAAACTTTTCAAACTCAATACTTTCTATAATCGAATCAAATTCAGAACGAGGACCAATCTATTTCAATTGTTATCCAAACTTTTCAATTTCATTAAGTGATCCAAATATACTTAGATCTTTAATGCTTGATATTAAAATTCAAAACATGGATTGGGAACCACAAACTAAACTTATTGTAGGAATATTTCGTATACATTATAAATTAATGCATACAAATTTATCCCCCAAAGCTCTTGAGACTTCTCCCAAAGACCAAACCCTCCTAATGGAAGCCAATATGGAATACTCAAATACTTTTACTCCAAAAATGTTATCTTGGAATCAAATTACTCATAATCCTAGATGGAATTTAGAAGATGCCTTTAAACCTTCAATTAAAGATCCAAAATTAATCTGTATCATTGAAAATGAAGATGGAAGTGTAGAAATACAGTTTCAATCTTCAAGATATAAACCTCCTAGATTTTCTAGTACATATGAACCTCCTAAATTTTCCACGACGTATGAACCTCCTCAACTAAATACTTCTATAAATCTTCAAGGAGTACAGTTTGATAATACAATACCTCAACCTTTTTATACAAAAGATAAGGAATCAACCTTATACAAAAGATAAGGAATCAACCTTATCCCAACTCATGTTGATATACAAAATATTAACCTTATTTCCAAACCCTTTACAATTAATAAAATAGAATTAGATAAAGAATCTTGGTACAAAAATAAACTCTTAAGGAATAAATTTTTTTAATCCTTTACCAAAACTATTCATGATGAATATTACGGAACAATGGAAAAACTTAAATTAAATATATATTCTTCCATTGGATGAAATATAGAACTTATTATCAAAACCTTACATCTCCTTCATATCAAACTATTAATACTAATAAGGAAACTACAAATCCTAAAAGATGTGTAACTTCTCCACATCAGAAATTAAATTCCAAAATAATAATGATCAAGAAGTAATAGCTTCACCTTTCAAGATGATAAATGTACCTGAAATTGGAACAAAAGTACCGACATCAAAAGATATCAAAAATATACAATTACAGAATAATTATTCTAATAAAATTTTACATACAATATCCAACCAAGTAGAAAGAATAGAATCCAAACTTGAATCTCAACATCACCCTATAAAATCACAACCTTAACTAATCGATAAAACAAAACCATTGTTTAAACCTTTTGAAATATCATATAAAGATTTAAAATTAATTAATTTTTCAAGTAAAGAATCTAATAATATTTTAGACAAAATTAACCTTCAATTACAAAACATGAATTTAAATTCTACAAAAGAATTTAATACATCAACATCAAAAATTAATACTATAAATGAAACTTCTGGTCAAAATTATTCTGACATACATGAAATAAAAGATAATCCTGATGACTTACAAAATAACCTGGAAGAACAATTTCGTAATCTCACTCTTCAAAAGATAACAAATTAGGTATCCAAAATTTAGAAACTATTATTCTAGATCATCTATGCAATACGAAGAGAGATATCAATTAACCTAGGCTCAATGTACAGGAAATGACATCTATGAATAGAATATAGATGGCATGACTGAACATCAAATTCTAAATTTAATGCATGAAATGACCTTAGTAGTCACTGCTTACAAAATACACCAAAATATAGACCACCAAATTACTCAAATGCTAATTTTCGGTTTCACTGGCAATTTAAAAGGATAGTGGGATAATTGTGTATCTTCAAATGACAAAACAAGAATACCAACTGCCATTAAAGTTGAACCAAGTAGTTCAGAAATAAGTCAAATACAAGACGTTATTGCAACTTTGATTTACACTATTACCAAAAACTTTATAGGAGAATCCGTTCAGTTCCAAGAACGAATGTTCTGAAATTCTTTCCAACTTTACTTGTCCAAAACTTCAAGATGTCAGATGGTATAAAGATGTTTTCTTGAGCAAAGTTTATACCCGCACAGATTGCAATAATCAATCTTGGAAAGAAAGATTCTCTCAGGATTGCCAAAATTATTTGCTCAAAAAGTACCCAAACAATAAGACAAACTTATCATGGTACAATTCTTGATAATCTAACCTGCGGTGAATTAATTAGCTTTATCAACAATGAAGGTTTAGCTTTATGCACAGACATTAAATTGAGAGCAAAAATGAAAAATGAATTTCATAAGCAAAAACAGGAACTTAGATCTTTTTGTGCTCAGTATGGTTATGAGAAAATACAGCTGTCAGCCCGAAAACAACCCAAGCAATTTAAAAAGAAATTTTACAGAAAACCTTATACAACCCAGAGATATTTTCAAAATAACCAAAACAAGCATACTTATAAACCAAAAAGAAGATTTAAAAATTACAAAACTACTAGAAGAAAAGAAATTACTTGTTTTAAAGGTATACAAAAGGGACACATAGCTCCAAATTGTCCTATGAAAGGAAAAATTAATAGTTTAGAAATAGATGAAGATTTAAAAATTCAATTATTAAATTTGTTAACACATTCAAACTCCTCCTCCTCATCAGATGACAATGAAAAATCCTCCTATGAACAAATTTTCGAAATTCATAATTCTAATTCTAAAATATCAATATCCTTGATAATCAAATTGAAACATGTGCATGCAAGCAAACTATAAAGGTTATTTCAAGAGACAAGAGATTCTTTTTGAAGTCATTCGCCAAATTGAAGACCCCAAAATTAAAAGAGAATATTTTAAAAAACTTATCTTAAGAACCTCAACAACAAAGTTTCCAACATTACAATCTTAAAGAGATAATTCTCGCTTCGAACCAAAAACAAAACCAGTAACTATTCCCGACCTTCAAAGAGAAATAAATACAATAAAGGAAGAAATTTCTAACATTACAATAGAAAATTCTCAAATAAAATTCAAACTCTTATCACTTCAAACTCAACAAATAATTGATCAACCTTTCACTTCTAAAAATCCTGAAAACATAGAAATTGATAATGAAGCCGATAAAATTCCACAAGAATCGTTTATCAATCTTATTAATAAAGTTCAAATACAAAAATGGTACTCTATTTTTGATCTTGTCATAAATAAGGAATACCATTTAACCTCTAAGATTTTAATTGACTCAGGAGCCGACCAAAGCTATATACGGGAAGGCTTAATACCTACCAAATACTTTAAAAAAAACCTCCGAAAAATTACATGGTGCTAATGATCAACGATTAAAAATTCGTTACAAACTTTCAAATGCATATATATGCAATCAAGGATATTGTTTCAAAAATATCTTCATATAAATATAAGACTTAGATGAAGAAATAATATTAGGAACCTCATTCCTATCTCAACTTTATCCATTCTCAATAAATGAGAAAGGAATAAATTCAAAAATCTTAAATCAAAACATTACTTTCAAATTTGTAAATCCAATATCTACTAAATTAATAAATTCAATTCAAAAGTCCTCAATATTTAAAATTATTAACTCCATTAAAAGAAAGACCCAACAAATACAATTTCTAAATGAAATGTTATAAAAGAATCGAAAAACAATTAGATGATCTATCAATAGAATTTGCTAACAAATTTTCAGAAATCACCAATAAAAATCAATTACAAAGATTCTTAGGTTACTTAAATTATATATCAGATTTTATTCCAAATTTAAGACAATGTGAACCTCTATATCAAAGACTCAGAAAAAATCCCCTCCATGGAATCATTAACATACATATCATTAAAATAATTAAAGGTCTAGTCAAAAGTCTTCCATGTTTATCCATCATCAATCCACATGCATCACTCATTGTAGAAACAGATGCATCAAATATAGGATATGGAGGCATTCTCAAACAGTCCATCAATGGTAACGAGCAACTAGTTAGAAATCATTCGGGTATCTGACTAAGATCTAAAAAAAATATTCAACCATCAAAAAAAGAGATTTAAGATCTAAAAAAAATATTCAACCATCAAAAAAAGAGATTTTATCAATTGTTTTATATACCAACAAATTCCAAAGTGATTTAATCAACAAAAGTTTTTTAATACGCGTGGATTGCAAAGCAGCTACAGATGTTTTACAAAAGGATGTTAAAAACCTGGTTTCTCGACAAATTTTTGCTAGATGACAAGCAATACTTTCTTGTTTTGATTTCAAAATTGAAGCTATAAAAGGAAGTGCAAACTCCCTCCCTGATATCACTCGAGAATTTCTTCAAAGCAAGACTAAAGAAGAGAGTGAAAGAGAGAAAGAAAAGAACAAATGAAGTCCCCTTGCAAGAAAGAAGAAAAGCATGATCGTGATCAAGAACAACAACAACGATCAATACCTCCACAAACCAAAGCATCATACTCTCAAGCGTATCAATTTATCAAAGGAGAATCATCATCGATAATGGAGGATCGAAAAGGAAAAACTCCTCAAGAATTACCGTTATCAAATAAATTTCATATTTTGGGATCTTCCATCCATTCAAGGCCTTCTGCCTTAATTGAGGTAAATCTATGCTTGAAACAATTTAAAAAATATTTCCGTCAAATTTCCATTATATTCCAAACCATCCTCAAAAAACTCGTTTATTGTATGAATTTATTCTTGTTGATACCGACTGAATTGAAATCACCCATAACAAGAATAAAGATGACCCCAATAGAATTGTCTTTGTGTTCTAACTCCAACAAAATGGAATCAAAATATTTATACTAAAAAAAGATTTTCTCATCAATTTTCTCCACAAACTTATTCATACATCGATTATCAAAATGCTTGGTACAATATGTTTTGGTTAAACAATTTTAATCATTCTTGGTTCATAATGTTTGACATCCAAGATTTTCCATTATGGTTTAATGATTGGTGGGATATATTTGGCCTTAATGAGGCTATCCCACCATATCCAATTCTTGAAAGTTATAGATACTTTTCAAATAATATTTTCTCAAATTCTTTTTACTTAACTCTACGTTTTTATATTATTTTCATCTAGCATGGATCTTTTGCTGAAATTATTCTGTTACAGAATCAAATGACATCTCCCGCTTATCTCGATCATATCGAATCAAGCGGTGGGACAAATTCAACATAGTTGTTGCTTCAAAAAAATGTGGTGGAAAAATAGTTTTCCATCTATCCCCACAATATGAAGCCAAATCTACAAAAGAATCAACAATTTTTTACTCAAAAATCAGGACTGATGGTTGCAATGGCACAAGTATCAAATGAAGAAGAGCCCAATATTATTCTTCAACAAATTTCGTCTCCATCCACTACCAGTCAAGAAGAAAATACATCAAACATTCAAGAAGAAGAGGATGACAACGAATTTGCAAATTTTATGCGTCACATCCACAAATCAACTCAATCAAATAAGTAGACGACAAACTCCAATTGAAGACAAAACGTGTCAAACTTAAGTTTCAATGTATTGTACAAATGTTTGGTTTTAGATTTTAGGTGTCATGCGTCTTATAACATGTCCACCCAATGTAATGCATGGTAAATTTCCTATCTCTATAAAGGAAGTTTAGTATGAATCTAGGGACACAAGTTTTACCTTCACAAGTTTTTTCTTCTGTATCTTTAGTTTTTGCCTTGAGAGAAAATCTAGAGAACTTTATACCTTGTGTTGAAAAATAAAGAAGTTCTTCATTTCTCCCAAACAATTCAAGGAAGTTCATATTTCCTACATCAATCTTTCTTTATCAATTGCAACAATTAATTTAGTCTTATTTTATTAACTTTCAATTTACACAAACTTTCTATCATTATTTCAATCACAGATTATAGTAAACCTTTGCTTCATTCCATACCAACATACTCATTCCATTCCATAATTATAATTTACCATTCCATAAAATATCATAATTTTCCATTCCATAACATATCATAATTCTCCATTCCATTTTCCATTTCCTCTCTCTTTGCCACGTGTCCTTCATACATCCTTCCACCAATACCATTTACTCCATATTCTTCATGCTACACACACATCACGTGTCCATTTCTTCCATTTCTTCCATGCTTCATTCCACGCTTCATGTAAACAATGGATATATATATATTCTTATTAATCTAATCAAAATTAAACTAAAATTACTAATTTTATGAAAGAAAAAGCTCACTCCTACAAATTTTTCATGAGGGTCATTTCTGAAACTATAGTAGGAATAAAGAATGATTTAAAGGATTAGGACATGGATAAAGAAGTCAACCCTTATCCTATTGACACTCCTAATATCAACCACTCTTCTTGATATATAAACCAACAAATCATCTCAGAAGTGGAAGATTTGATTATTCGTATTAGAAACTATAATATTTGAAGAGGATAGTTTGTACATTGAAATTTGTTTTGTCCCTTGATTTATGAAGAGAAAGGCCCATAAAAGTTATAAATTAAATTCTTTCAAAATTTACAATATTACCTTTGATTTTTTCATAAACATTTTCAAACTATTATTTGATAATTTTGGATGAAAGTTGAGATGTAAAATGATGTGTTGATAACTTATAACGAAAATTTAGATCATCGAACCAATTTAGATCACTAATATACCATTTCAAATCCTAATTTCATCCAAAATTTTAAAAAAATTGTATATTAAAGCAATCTTGGATCTTATGCTCTAGCTCATGGTGACAACGAAGTGGGGTCAAGGATGCACTCTCCATCCCCATCCCCGTAGAAATTTTTCATCCTCATCCCGTCCCATTTTCCGTTTTGAGGAGTCAGAGTTGGGGATCCTGTTCGGAAATTGTGTCCCGTGAGGAAATATTATCCATTTTTTATTTTTATTTGTAATTATTATTTTATTTAAAATTAATTAAAATGTGGTATTTATATTGAAATTCTAAATATTTTAGATAACAAGTTAGTATTATTAATATTTTTTTTAATTTAAATGAGTAATTAAAAGATATTTTAGCATTTTATATTGTAAATTTAATAAAATGATTAAAGTTATTATATTATAGAATGAAATTTAAACAAAATAAGGCTACTGTGACACTGTTTTATATTATGAAATAAAACAAAAACAAAAACAAAAACAAAAATTTAAAAACATAAAACAGTTACCGAAGCAACTATATGTATGGTGTATAAAAGAAACAAATAAAAAAATTATTTGGGACGAGGATGAGGTCAACGGATAGGGTGGGGAAACCTTCTCCGTCCTCGCCCCGTTCCCGACCAGGAACCCTTTTTTATCCTTAGTTTGATCCTATCTTCAATCAAATCAAATCGAGGATTTTTCGTCCTGATCAAGAAAGATATTCATGAAGACCCGATCCTGCAGAGATTATTATAAACGTTGACTCCTAACTAGCCTTTATGCTACTAACTACCAAGTGTCATTTCATCAACCATTTTGGTATTGCTATAAAGGATAGTTCCAGAACATTCGTTAAAAGTCCAAACATAATATTTCAACTTTGAAAATAATTACAATTAATTTTAAAACAAATAGCAAGATTCAAAGGTATTCTTATAATTTAGCCTTGAAAAATATCCAAAACTTAATAGACAATTACACGATGTAGATCTAATTTCAAATTTAATCTGGAATGTTTTTTTTTAAAAAAAAAAAAAAAAAAAAAAAAAAAAAAAAAAAAATCAACCCATCAACTTAACATTGTTCAATTGGTTAAGCACCAAACAACTATTTAATAATTTTAATATATATTATATGTTATACAATCTTTAGATAACTATTCAAAGAACATGACTAAGGCAGGTACTGAACACAATTGAATCTCTTATTGCAACTGCTGGTCCTCCATTGATGAATAAATTTAAGTGAAAAAATCTCCTTATACTCCTAGACTTTGGTAATTGAATATCAAATATAACTCCAATTTAAATCTTAATTTTTTTTAATTATTTTTACTTGATTTTAGTTAAAATCATCCTCTCAAAACCTCCCAAATAAAATTTTCTTTTCCTAAAACTCGGTCAAAAAATTAGTAAATAAATCTTTCTGAATAGGAAAAATAGAAAGAGACAAAAAAGGTAAAATCACTCATATCTCTATCTCTATTATATTTAAAAGTGATATGTAGGGAGAATCTTTACATGTCCTTTTGTCTTTACATTTTTCATAAATTTCTATATTGCTCTTTTGTGGAGTGGTTATGACTTTTCGAGTGTAAGTGTCCATTTGAAAGATAATAGAGGTGACTTTTTTAATTTTGTAGTTTATAAAATAAATTTATATATTTAAAAAATAAAGTCATAGGTCAAATAAGTGCAATTGATATTGATGGTATGTGATTCTTCGAGATAGGGTGCAATAGTACCAATTAAAACCCTCTACGGAAAGACACTTCAGGTACGAAACAACGCAACTCAAACGAAATCTTTTATCCAAGAGATACAAATAGGCACATAGTTATAATTTGAGTCCATGCTTTGGTCATGGGCATTCAACTCTCACTTCTACCCCACTTCATTTCAATACTAAATTGAAGAAATTCAAGAGAAATAATATCAATAGATCACTTTGTGAAAATGGAAGAAATATGGATCACTCATCTAAACACTTGAATAATGATCAGTAGAAGAAAACTTAATCTAAGCATTTTGCATGTGGGTAATAAATCTTTGATCGGAGCAATTTCAAACTATTAGTTTTGTTATTTTGTTTTTTTTTTATATTGTATTAAAATCTTCTTTTTTTTATTTTAAAGGGATTTGATTTAGAAATTTTTTTATATCCAAAAACAAAAAATCTTCCCAATGTGTATTTTTTAGACTTTGGAGGGGTTTGATTTGAAATTTATTTATATAGGAAAACCCAAACGGGAAACCATGGAAAAACCTCTCAATGCATTTAGATGATGGACCTTTGCAACATGTAATTTTTTTTTTTTTTAATTTTTTTAATATTGTATTGAAATGTGTTTGTTTGTTTTTTTTTATTTTGACTTTGCTTTTTAGTTTTTTCTTTTTTAGGGATTTGATTTGGGAGTATAGAAGGTGTTTGATGATTTGTATCAGCATACATTGACTTCATTGGAAGGATTAATTCAAATTAGGGACAATTTGTTCATTGCTTTTTCGATTATAATTGGGGATAAGTGTATACGATTTATTTAAATTTATTAATTCTAATTTTTAGTGACTCATTTAATTTTGTTTGTATTTCTTACTTTGTATGAAAATTGAAAAGAGCAATGTGTGGGGAGAGGAAGATGGGGGAATGAAACGAATGAAGATGCTAAATAATCCCAAGCCAAATAAGCTATGTTAGCCATTACGTCCCTCTACTTGATTTTTTAGATTATGGGATGAAATGATTTGTTTTATTCAATTTTTCCTATATTTTCTAAAAATTTAATTGCAATGTATTTAAATATGAAGACTCACCACATGCCTTAAAAAATACTCACCTTAATAAAATTTATTTGATTTCATAGATTTTACACTGATATCCACCATATTTATTTTACCTAACTTTAATTTTTTTTTTTTTTTTTTTAACTCATTGCATTGTATTTTATAATAATACAAGCTAATAAAATTCATTTGATTTTATGAACTCCAATATATTTGTTTTACCCAAATTTCGTTCTTTTAAATTTGTTTTATCTTATATTGCATTGTATTTAAATCTAATAACTCACTTTAATAAAATTCATTTGATTTCATAGAATACATCATCTCCAACAATTTATTTTATTCCATCTTCATTCTTATAGATTTGTTTTATATCATTACATTGTATTAAATATAAAAACCTATTTCCATAAAATTTGCAACTAAAATTAGCTGGAGAAAGAAAAGTAAATTGAAGGACTTTCGAATTTTTCTAGAGCTTGGAAGTTGACATAATGAAAGCTACTTTGTAGGCCATAAAGAAAGTATTTAGTAGATATAGTAATATATCAATATTTTTATTATTATACTATATCGAGTTATGCTAAAGATGTCACCACATTATCACTTTTATTATGAATTATTTTAAAATTTATTATTTATTAGTTATAAGTGTCGACCTAAAAGATAATATAGTTATATATAAATCTATACAAGTATAAAAACAAACCTAAATATTTGAAATAATAAACGTCAAAACTATACAGCAAACAATTGTGCAATTAATTCAAAACTTTTTTCAAAGAAAACAAGATTTTGATTTTGATTTTCACATTCATTTTAAACTATGTATTTTATATTATAATGATAATGATCGTATTTTATAAAAATATATTATTAATTAAAAATTAAAAAAATAATTTTAAATAGTTCAATTGATAAAACACATTAATAAATAAAAATTTTATACTAATTTATAAATTTGTTTATATGTTCTAGCATGCTACTATTTTAAACATTAATAAAATAGTCTATTAAACTAGTTTAACAAAAAGCTGCTATCATGAATTTGATTCAACATTTTTTTTAAAATATTTTCTAATATCACGTTAATTAAAGAAGAGCTCGGGTTGCTCGGGTTTCTGTCCACCAGAGCTCTTCTTGGAAGCTTCCCAAATTACCCTTTCCTTCCGGAACCAATAACAAAGAGAAATCTTGGAAAACCCCTCTAAAATCCAACTCTTTTTCTTCTTCTTCTTGAATTTTTTTACCATCGACGAATTCTTTACGAAGTCATAAGAAGCACAACTTTTTCCTTTTTTAGCTCCCTCTCTTTTAAAAAACAATACAAGAGATAAATGTGTCAAAAACGACATTCACATGCCTCTTCTCTATAGTGTGATTTAATCCATCAGTAATGACTTCTTCACACTAGCTAATCTTACTAGTTATAATCGCTACAAAACACGCTTACATGCTTATAAACCTTACGATTTAAGGTGTCGAAGACCTGATCATTTGAGCTTCAGGCTGATCCTAAACTGTATAGTTCCAGAAATAACCTAAAAATTTTAATACTTTTGATCATGCACCGAATTCCTCTACCACAATTATAAGTAGCAGTACATTCTAAGGATTTCATTTCTTCACAAAATAGGTTAGGATCCTAGTTTTCCATATTGATCTATAGAAGAACCAACGAAGAGTCTTACATCACACTCCATGTCAAGGTTCTCCAAACATATTTGTAACTAAACAAAAACCAACATAAGAAGGTATATTTCTCGTCAATTAACATTATGAACATGATCCTTGTACAATTTAACACTGACCCAGAAGAATCCAAGAACACAGCGACGTCTGAATGTCGCAAGTTCAAATGATTGCAAACGACGACCTGAAGAACCTTGATAGCTTGACATCACGTACATCACCTAACTGGAAACAGCCTCTTTAAGTTAGTATCTGGGAGTAGTGTGTAAAGGGAAATGAACCCACCAAACTGTTACCTTCTCAGAGAAGCATTGAAGAAGTTGTAAAAGCATATACTCCTTTGTATCTCAAGAAATTTGAATCCGTAGAGCCCTTGAAGTTTAGAGAGAACAATTTAGCATTCCTTAACGAAGAAGCTGCATGACTAGTCATCTGCGAGTGGAAACTAAGAGATTGTGGATCTTCTGATGCAGTGATGCTGAAACTGGATTTCCTTCGTTGGACATTGCTATTTGGAAATCTGATGTTTCATAGTGGGTAGTTTCAACTTCCGAAGCAAAACCAAGGTAACACAGCCCCATTTTTTCAATCTCTCCATCTATGTTTCTCTCTCTCGGATGTTGTACGATCTTTTCCAAAGCGATGATGATCTCTAGGGGAAGAATCTCTATGTCTGTGCTTGTGATGTTTTGAATGTTTTCTACGGCTCTTCTTTTCTTGAGAAGATCCTTTCTTTCTATCTCGTGATCTAGAGTGCTCTTTCATATGATAATCACTTGATCCACTATCCTCTGAGTCGCTACTTTTATACCTTCGCCTCCTCGAACGTTTTCTTCTCTTTTCATCTTCCGATGATGAGCTGTTGCTATGATCACGATGAATGTCGTCAACTCTCCTGTTATTAGCCTTCCTATCCCCCTTGTCCTTGTACATCTTTTCTTCATAAACTTTACCCAAAGTTTTCTTCGAAGAACTGGTCTCCATAATTTTACCACCACTTACAGTAGAGTTATGATTGTGTTCATCGTCTTCTTTTCTGCCATTTAGATCAAGTTCCATGGTGCCTGTCGTTCGATGGTCCGATAGAATCCTAGTGGAAGATGGAGTGGGATAAGGCTTATCTTCAACTGAAAGGATATTCGTATTTTGTTCACCAACAGGTACAGCTTCTGTCTGAGGAGCTGCAGTTTGGCCTTTCTTTGATGGAGGCAGATCTGGAGGCACTTCCAAGCCCAGTTCTTTACCCAAAGATTCAAGAAAGTCACCCACGATCAAACGATTTAGTGTTGTATTAGCCACTTCAACTTTCTTATTAGGATCCTCAGCTTGCTTGAGAGTTGACGTACTCTCTTCGTCATCTGACTCATCAGAGAAAATAGCCTGTAAACAAATTATAGCACCATGTCAGACAGAGGGTCATGATCCATATCAGACCAACAGTAGAAGTATGCAACGACGAATTTAAGATTTAGGCAACAAACAACCATGCAGACAAAACAGATGACGTGTACAAGCACATAAGTAGATCCAGTTCCCAAAGTATGACTGAAAGAGCACAAGTTGTAGGGGAAAAACCCATCGATTCTTGATCAAAATAGTCCAAATAAACACTGAGAAATAGCTAACCCATCGCTTCTTGATCAAAATAGTCCAAATAAACACTGAGAAATAGTACAAGCTAAAAACAACTGATCCAGTTCCCAAAGTATGACTGAAAGAGCACAAGTTGTAGGGGAAAAACCCATCGCTTCTTGATCAAAATAGTCCAAATAAACACTGAGAAATAGTACAAGCTAAAAACAACTGAAGCATGAAAGACAGCATCGATATAGCTGATAGCAACAGATAGAGTGAGTTCCAGACATCCTAATAAATTTGGAAGATGGCATCTTCCAAATAGAGCAGAGATGAAAGCATTTCCTGTATGTTAATGTTTGATTTGCAGAGAAAACTAAAACATTCCCCATGACAAAGAACAATGCTAAGCACAACGGTCTTCTGCTCAAAACTTCAGGGTGGGTGTATGAGATGAAAGCTGATAGAGAGAGGAAAAAACTGGCTTGATAGAGAGAGGGATGGAGAGTATGAATGTAGGAGGAAAGGGCACAAATCGTAACATTTTTCTGTTCTTATTTATCTTTCATTCAGAGCAGTGTTTTCTTGTTTATTCTTTTTTTTTTTTGGATCAGTGATATGCCGCTGCAATGAAAAATGCCAAGCAATTTCCTTGCACCAGATTTATTTTCCCCTTATCACAAAAGACAAAGTTCGTTAAAAATAATGACAAGTGGGAGAACTAGTTGCCGACCTTAACATTTACCTTGTAGTTCTGGTAGCAAAAGGAAAAAATGGAGATTGCCTATCCATAAAAGACAATAAGCCAATGCAAGGGAAATTCTACGTCAGAGAACAAAAGAGGTACCTTATATAGATCAACAGGCCGATCAACACATTCAACTTCCACTTTTTCATTTACATTTTCAGGTGCATCTCTGTCTTTTTCTTCAGCATTCGATTGAGATAATGAAGAAGAGGTGGTTGTTGAAGCTTGTTCAATCTTTGTAGATTTGACAGAATTTGATGTGAAAATAAGTGTATCCAACTTGCTCCTCATCCTAGGGGCTGGTGGTGGCTGCAAAAGATTTATTCAACATTTGTATTAATTAAACAATGAGATATGTAGAATTCACACCAGACAGTGCCTATGATGATACAAACAACTACCCTTCACATACTTATGAGTGTCATTTGCTAAAATCAGAAAATGTCTAAGCATGGAATAAAAAAGGACCAAGAAAAGCAATTCAAGACCCAGGCGAATGAATTTTGTACTTGGAACAGGGAATAGCATTAAAGTCACAATCTGATTTATTGACTCGTTGACTGGAGCAACGGTCTTGCCCTATCCACCAAAAAATAAGAGAGAGGATTTTGAAACAAAAATACCCTAAGTTACTGAGCAAGTTACTAGTTCCTAGTTGTGAGGCTGCTGCTGTTGATGCTTTCTAGAGAAAAAAGAAGAAGAATGAGGACTTTTTAGACTCCCAATAATGCACATTTAGAAACAAAATAAGGTAAACCCAATACAGCACCTTCCCCATGTAGGGATCAATTAGATCAAACCGCTTGCACAGAATAGGAGTAGGACGCCACTGATATTCTTCCCGTTTTGGGAACATTTTCTCCATCATTAAACCTTCTAGCTTTGTATCTTTGACTTCCTGTTGAAGTGTTGTCGGTTAATGAGAATCCTGGATCATAAATGCATAAGAAAGCACAACAGCACCTTGTACACACCTCTACACCACCAGAGGTAAACTGCATTCCTCCAGTGGCTAAAAAATCCACAAAGTGCTCGGCAGAGAGCTTAGATTCTTTCAACCCTTTCCCTTTCTCAATCGCCTCTGCAGCAGCCTCAAAGTCCAAGCGTTCACGTGCACGAGCTGCTTCTGACATGTTAATAGCTCCAACAGGAGCACCAGTGCGCAGGCCTCCTTGATACTTTTCCTTTAAAAAATGCTCAAATCTTTCCTGCTTAGCTGGATCATCCTTGAAAGGTTTGACAACCTCTGGCATCCCACCCTAGAATTCATCACATTCAAGAATTTATGAAAATAAAGTAAACTTAGTTCATGTAACCATAAACTAAATATAAATCAGTCAGAAACGAAATAAAGAGATGGACAGTTGCCATAATTCTGATCTAAAATTCACAGATCATCTTTAATCTTCTTTTTCAAAATTATTCACATGTAAGAGCAGGGAAAAAAATTAATAACCCCAAACTAATTTAAGGGTCAAACTGGTGTGGGCACGACTAGTGAAGATACGTGTTCCAATGGATGGTTATCCTGACTGAACTGCCAAATTTAAGTTTCACAGCAAGCAAATTAAGAATTATCTTTTTGCAAAGAAGTATATTTTTCCTTACCTACATTTGTGAACTGAATGGCATTCTTAATAATACAACCGTAAACCTTACACAAAGATGCAAAAGCCTAGCATTTAGCAACCTCCCAAACCTTCTCATGGGACCTCTCAACCTCTCCAGAAATCCATTGTTTCTTTCTGACAAAATATCCCACAAAATAAGGAGGAAAAAAAAGAGAAGGGAAAGGGAAAAACAAGCCACAGGATCCTGCCTTTTATCTCAATTTATCTAAAAAAGGAGAGTCCAATCACAGATGTCTCTATTGCAAGCCAAAACAATCCAAACGAGCTCAAGCACTAGTTCTATGAGTGTAAACAAACTAGCAACTCCATAATAAATGGTTGATGTCCTCATTACGCCGCCTACAAAGAGTGCAGCTTATAGGTCCAACACAAAAGAAGACTTGCTAGATAGGCTCCAGTGTGTTCGCTCCCCCATACAAAACCTGTCAGACAAAGAATCTAACTTTCTTGGAAATTTTTAACTTTCAAAGAAAGGAAAAGGTAGAGGTCCCTGCAAATGAGAAGGGGAACACAACAAATGGAGAAATGAACAACACAAGAAACCCTCAGAAAAATTCCCTAACATCCCTTCTCCCATGAGAAACAACCAGTTCAATGATACAAAAGAGAGCTATCATGTCCATCGTCAAGTGATTGGAAAAGGACAGTGGAAGTCTAAAGAAATCGAAGAAAATGATTAAGAGGGATGAAATATAGAGGCGACCAAGTTTAAGCTACTTACGGATGATGTAGATTTAGTAAATGTATCCGAAAGATTGTATTGGACATGCACGCCATCAGAAGCTGCGGGTGGATTTAACCCTTTAGAGCTTCTTGCCAAAGGCTTCTCACCAAGTATTTTTCCACGACTTTCAGCTGTCATCTTCTCCAGGCTTGGGGACAATTTATCATCAAATTGAGGCTTAGGTTGGTCCACGCGCTTCAGTTGCTCCTCCCATAGCTTCCTTGAATAATATTCATGGCCAGTTCCTCCACTAAGAAAACTAAATAATGGATTTGACTTATTTTTTTCTCTAGAGAGATCCTCAAATAATTTTCCACAGCGAGCAACCAAAGTTGCCACCCCTTCAATTAGAAGTTTCAGATTATTATCCTCAGGAGGAGAAACCTCGACAGGAGGGGTATCAGCAAGCTTATAGCCTCCATTGAGAGGCCCCGCAAATTTGTGGTGGGGTATAAAGTCCTTAGGTATTACAGGAGGATCAAACCTGAAAACAAATAGACAAATAAAGGTCAAAAGGACGAAAATCTAGTGCCCAAAGTGTTTTCATGTTTCAGAAGTTCATGTAAACTAATCAAAATGATACATCCTTGAATTCACATATAACTAAATCCAACTAACAAAAGGAAATAAAAATCTGTCTTTTCTTTTGCACCTCTCCAACTGGTAGTCAGATTTTGAAGCAATTCTGAATCCAAGCAAGACACCCTCAACTTTTCTTCCAATCAACTTTTGTTTGCCATCTGTGATCAATTTAGAAGGTGGCTCATCGTCTTCTTGCACATATGTTTCCTCAAACTCATAACCTGCCAACAAAAAGCAATCAGGAAACTACAGAGCCATTGCAATAGTCATGTATATGACTAGATTATAATGATGAACAAACATAATTCCAGTCGATGCATCATATCATAAACAAATATTCTTACCAACATGATGGTAAAAAACTTAATAAAGCATAAAGGATGGTGCTCATCATCGTATTCTCAGTAATATTCCGACTATTAATAATGTAGTATGCTATCTAATCTAGAGATGGCAACAAGGCAGGGCCAAGGATGGGATGGAACATTCCTCGAATTAAAAATTGGATCTGGTATACTGTTTCTATTTATCTTTTATATAAAAATTAAATGATCATTGACAAATACATAAAATAAAATATTTTTTTTATTTAAAAACCTTCTAATTATACCTTTTTTACATGAATAACTAGTTTTTAAAACTTTAATGTCTTCTATTAACAATTTAATTAGAAACTATCTGCGTGTGCATGCGTGCAGAGTTGGAAAATAAATCGGGGATGGGACAAGTCAGAACGAGGGTGTATTCCTCGTCACCATCCCCATTTTTTATGAAAGGACCACCAAAAGGCTTAGAAGTAAAGCATTAATTAGAGGTGAAAGAAATAAAATTTAAAAATAACAATAATAACAGCTGTTGAAATTGGTACGGTATTGATTAAAGCACTAATAACAAACTCATCCAAATAAGAAAGTAATCATCCATCCATCCATCTCCAATCTTATGAGTTGGCCACCTCTTCTTACGGGAGTTAACCTAGTATGAAACCCAAAAATTCATTGAACTCCACAATGATAATTAAAAAAAAAGACCGTACTGAATCACACTGAGGATATACCACAAAACTGTTCACATACTAACCAGAGGTATAAACATCCTCATCTTCAACATCAAGTTCTTCAAGCGCACCAATGCCAAAGCCAGAAGCAATCCTCTCAGCTGATTCATAAAAGTTAATGATGCAGAACCATTAAAAATTCGTATGCTAAAAATAAGAAATACAATATAAAAATATATATATATATAAAAGAAGAAGAAGAAGAAGAAGAAGAAGCTCAGATAAAAGCAATCAGAGACTGAAGAAGGCATGCAACAAAATTAAAAAGCAATAAAAGCATTTGAAGCAAAGTCAATTGATGAGGTACAGATCTTACTCCTAAAGCCAAAAAGATTATTCTTTGTGGAGAAAACTTTTTTGTAACCTTCCTGATTCCCAGTTGTGCGTGCTCTTTTCTTTTCTACATTAAAAACATAACCATAATAAATAAAACAAAGAAAGTCAAAATAGAATTAATTGTCCAGAATTTATTTGATATGAGTTATAGAAGATACTAAATACCCCTAAACTCTGGTGCATGCTTGTAAGGATCAAAACCTAAACCATGCAAATCTTGTTTTGGGTTGATCACATAAACCTGTTTCAAAGAAAAGAAACAGCACGGAAACAAAAAATTCACACTAAAAAATAAAAATAACGCCAAAAAGCCACTTAAAACACGATAAGGAAATGCTGAGAAAATAGCAAAGAATCAACCCTTTATCATGTTTTATGACCATTTTACACTTAATCTGGAAAATAGAATGCAAAAGAAGTCATCAATATGGTTATTTTTCCTTTTTTAGCTCCTTTACGGATTGTTGTTGAAATATCCTATTCCTAAAACATCTTCATTATTTTTCTTTGTTTGGATTGGATATCTTTTTCATATTTTATCTTTTATTAGACAAAACACTTTCCATTTGAACCACAAACCACTAAATAACTAAAAAATATAAGCCCAAATAATTTTCTTACTGGTGTGCTTTGAGAAGACGAAATATCACCCTTGGCCGATTGAGGAGAAACAATATCATCATCCTCCTGAAATGATTCAGAATTGGGGATTTCTGATTTGGCATCACCCATTGAAAATGCTAGAAACGCTTTTCGAGCATCCCTTCGAGCATCTGTAGAGAACAAGTTGTGGTAGTTAGCTTGATAGGTAACTAAAAGGGGCTGATCATCTACTTTCTAGCCGGAGGGTAGAATCAACAGATAAGAACAAGTCATCAAAGTGAAGAAAATAAAACGCCACCTCAAAAAATCTGAGTGAAACTACACAACTCTTTCCAACCACTTCCATAGCCTCATCTCATAGGTCAAGTTGGTGCATGAAGGAAAAATTAACCAAACATACAGAGTATTAATGTTCACCAGCTGTACATTAACCAAGTATACACAAGACACCTAAGAAGGTAAAGTTTTTTAGTGGATTAAACACTACAAAATAAAAAATATAGAGAATGTTTCTCTCCCTGGCCTAGTGTCCAAATTGATATGTTTTACGCCACAACAGTATCAAGACTCAAGCGCACCTTTTTTTCAAGTGTCCCTTCAGTATTAAAGTTAAACTATGTAACGGTTAGAATGGATTGGATTTTTTACTCTGAAGTGGTTGACCATATGAAACATCTATTACGAAAGCACAAACTAGAGGCCAGGTAGAGGATGCCCAACCACAAATACGAAACACCTAATGCAAAAACACCTTCGGTTAGATATCTATCAGAAAACAGTGTGATATCCATGAACTGTACAGTGTCACAGAACCTATCAAAAGAACTTTCCTAGTCTTTTGAAGACTCTGATTTCCTTTTTAACCTTGCCTATAGTATAAGAAGCAAGCCAGAAATATTCTAAAAGACCTAATCTATGGATAATAGATCGCTGTCATGGAAAAACAAAAACAAAAATAAAAACCAAGAAAAACAAAAACAACAAAAACATGGAGAGAGAGAGAGAAAGAGAACCCGAAATGGGAGGAAACAGAAAAACACATGTGCATGCAATAAAAGCTTCTGATAGAATGAGGAAAAATATACCATAAAGAGAATTAGCTCGTGAGTCCTTTATTGCACGTCCATGCCGCCATCCCATCTTTAATAGTAACTTCACACCTAATCAGTAAACTGGATGCTTTAATAAATAGGGACTTGATTTACAAGAACTTTTGAAGTCTCCTAAACTAACCTATGGATTCTGCAGCTGGAACAATTAATTCATCAGGAACAGGTCCAGGAATAGCAGACGGCCTGCAAAATATAAGAATGAAGATCGTGTTAACATCAACAAAACTCAGCCTTCCAGTCCCTAAGCCAAACCGACCCCCAAATAAAAAATAAATAAATAAGCTAAACAAAAGAAGAAACCACAGAACTAATATTGAAAACACAAATAGAGACATTCTGCTTTCTAGTGCGTGGGAAATAACAATGCAAGTTAATAGTTAACCTCTGTTGTTGCTCCTTGTCAGCTTGTTTACGAGCAAGTTCTACTGCTGTGAACCCAAATGTATCAAACTGAGATGCTGTCCCCAGGCCTCGACCTTCCAATTCCTAAAAAAAGGAACGAGGGGTTAACAACTTTGTTCAAATTCTTCTTGTCAATAATGTACAAATTCAGGGAATACACAAGATCATATATCTTCAAGATGTAGCCAAAAAGTGAATAATGTTCAAATAATGCATATTTGGTTTAGCAAAGAAGCATCATATACTTCAAGTGTCAAAGAAGCAGCATGAAGGGGATAGTGATGGATTTTCTTTTGAACAGACGAAAGCAACTTTCCAAGTTGAAAACCTGAAGTGTCATACAAGTTCTTTTTATATCATCCTAATCAGATACCGAGTGATAGGATATTAGTTTTTTACTCAAAAAGTGTAAGCTTGAATGACTGATATGTATAGTTCATTCAAACTTCAACAGTAACCAGTTTTCCCAGGCCTATATTGGAGTCTATCTGGACCAGGAAATTTGTTAAAAATGGACCAGTGCTGAACAGCATTCTCAAAACACCAATAGTCCTTGGGAAAATCCAACAAAAATAGAGGGGAGATGGCCCCATGGCCCCGGCCCCATCAATCTTGTTAATACATTAAAGTTATTCCATCCAAACGGGTCAGAAAGAACATACAGCTTTTTCATCTTCGTCTAAGAAATTTAAAATGTTTTGTTGCTTGACTTCAGCTCGATTCTTTCGGGACGACGTAAATGACTGTGGAGTCCAACCTGCACATAACATATTTGAAAACTAATGAACAAAAGCTTGTGCAATTAGATCATATTAGAAATGGAAAATTTTTGTTTACACACCTTCTTTTGAGCCCACTGTATTGTAATGGCCAGCAGAAAATCCTCCGGTGAATGCCCCATGAAATCTTCTACGCCCTTCCTCATCTCTAACCTAATGGTAATTATAAACAAGATCGATGAGATAATAAAACAATATACAACAGTGTCATACACCATTTCTTTCCTTCAATTCAAAATTCAAACTCTTCCATGATCTTAGTTACGCAATTTGAATTCTTGAGATGTTAAGGTTAGACTCTAAATGCACATATAACATGCTGCTTAAGGAATTTAATTATCTGATAACTTCAAGTACCTAGGCTTCAATAATCAATATGCAGTCTTAAAAATCCACACGGATGAATATATGTAACTCACATTTCTTTCTCAATTAGTGTAAGATACAAACTAAATAAAATAAATGAAAATTGTGAGCTAAAAGAAAATTAATGTAAGTTTATGAACTAAAAACGAGATAGTTCGTTCTTTTTATCAGGAATCGGTTCGATGATTGATTTACCATGGAATTTACAAGGACATAACATAAAGCCAAATCCTATGCAAACAAAGGAGGAAGGAGATTTCCAGACGGCTCTCCAATTTTTTTGGATTAATTACACGAGTATAATTATATTATTTATTGTCCACGAACTAAATATACAATACGAAACTCAGTGCCAAGTGATTGATACCAATTTCTTCACTTCCAACACGAAGCAAGACGTAAGAAGTCCAAAATGAACATGGAGTAATACCTCTTGTTTCCAGTGTGGGAGGCTTCGCATGGTACCCGAAGCGTCAGCCACAGATTTCTTTTTACGGCTGTTGATTTCTTCCTCCCGCTCAATTGGGGTTCCATAGAATATGAAATCTTCTTCGTCCGATTCCATGAGTTTCAAACTTCCAAAACAAAAATTCAAGGAAGGCTACAAGTTATGCAGTATTGAAGAAAACAGATCCTTGTAAATTAAGATTGGAGAAATATTATGGATACATTGTTGTTGAGGAATTACAAGTTGCAGAGCAACGAGGCCTCTTCCCGCGAATTGAAGAAGAAGGTGATCGGAGCTGGGCTAGGGCGCGCTCCCCCGTGGGGTGATAAATTAACCGGTTGGTGAAGTAGCCGCCTCAAAGGTCAATTATGATTGGGTGTTTTCAAGTGAGGGTGACGGTACGCTCCTACGAAGGCATGAGCACAAGGAAGTTCGTCCATGGTTTTTCTTTCCTTTACCTTCTTTCCCTTGTTTTTAATTTTATTCAAAAGTTAGGAAATTTGTACATATGACCCAATTTTTTAGTCCAAAATGTCAAATGACCCATTTTTAAAAAATAATGTTGATTGACCCTCTGCTGACATCATCGTCATACCAAATTACGTAAATTGCCCTTACACCGGCCTCACGAAGTAAATCTCGCTCTCGTCTAATTAAACGCTCTCGCTCTTACTTGAAATTCCCTGGTTTGATGTGATTGCTCGTCAGTGTACGAATGATTTGATAATTTTCATGACGGAAGCCTCAAATCAAATCAATAATACCTAAACACAATACAATGGTGATTTCTTTAAACTCTAAACTTCATTTCAAAGGTGATTACTTCTCTAGTTTTCGACGATGTTTTGTTGAACGGAGATTTTTCGAACGGGAATTTCCAAGACGAGGCTTTCTCAGAAAGGAACGGCTTTTTCATAAAGGTGAATTATTTTGAGAGAGAGTAAGAAAGAGGAAGAGTAAGAGAGAGAACAAGAGTAAGAGAGAGAGCGAGATTACAAGAGAGAGCGAGAGTAAAAGAGAGAGCGAGATTACGAGAGAGAGCGAGATTTTGAGAGCAAGATTAAAAGAGAGAGCGATAGTACACTTCAATTGCTTGTACAGCTTAATGACAAATGTTCTCTTATTTTGTAAGATGACAGAAAAGTGTCTATTTATTCGATTTGGAGGTGATTGGGATGAGAATGAAAGTTTGTATATTGGAGGACATTTGAAAGGAATCTTTGTGCCTCATACATTGAATTATGAATAACTTAAATCTCGCATTTACAGGGTTACAAAAGTCAGTTCTTTAGAGTTTGATCTTATCCTGAAACTTAAATATAATCTTGAATTTAAAGCCCCTCCACAATGCATAATGGATGATGATGATGTTCACTTCCTTCTTTTGTGAGAATGATTTAGTAGACTTCAGATAACTGTAACGTTGAAGTCTAAACAGGACGAAAGGGTTGGAATGGGGTTTGGAAATGTGAGTTATGATGATACGGCTGTGGACAGACAATATGAGGAATCATATCAGTTTCATCGGGAAGAGGATGATATTCTATTGTTTACCAACACTGTACCATCAACATTCGAATATATGGATTGTGGTCTTTCAGTGGATATGAATGAGCAACCAGCAGGATTAAATGAAATGGATCGTGATCATGGAGATGTGCGTCGTTCTACAGCAGCTTCAGTGATTCCACCATTTGTGTCTTCAAGTCATAAGACAGAGTTGATTATGCCTAATACCTCTTCATCTGGGACAAAGGACGTTGAAGTTGGTCAACTATTTTTGAGCAAAAAAGACTTGAAAATGAGATTATCTATTTTTTCCATCAATAGAAATTTTGAATTTAAGGTCAAAAAATCAACCAAATCTCTATTCACTGTCAAATGCATTGGGGAGACATGTAAGTGGAGCCTTCGTGCAGTCAAAATGGAAGGGTCTGATATATTCAAGATCACAAAGTATTGCAGTTCGCACACATGTTCCATTGGAATTTTGAATCACGACCATAGACAAGTAACTGCTATGGTCGTTGGTCAGCTCATCAAAGATAAGTTTACGGGAATAAGACGTATTTATAAATCTTGTCATATCGTTGAGGATATGAGGAGAGATTATGGCATGAACATAAGTTATGATAAAGCGTGGCGTGCAAGGGAAGCCGCGTATGATCTCACTAGAGGTACTCCGTAATACTCATACTCTATACTACATGCTTATGGAGAAGCACTAAAAATAGAGAATCCAAGTACAGTCTTTGAGATCGAACTTGAAGATGAGGTGCATTTCAAGTATATGTTTATGGCATTGGGGCCTTGTATTAGAGGTTTTGCAAGCTGTCGGCCTTGTATTATTGTTGATGGGTCGCACTTGAAAGGAAAATACAAAGGCACCATGTTGGTTGCGGTTTCTATGGACGGGAACAATCAATTATACCTACTAGCATATGTAATAGTGGACAATGAAACCGATCGATTATGAAAATGGTTTATGTCAAACTTGAAATGCAGTATCGGAGAACCTGATAATCTGGTGTTTGTGTCTGATCAGATGGTATCTATCGGCAATGCTATTCGTGCATTTTTTCCCATAGCATTTCATTGATTGTGCACATGGCATATAGAACAGAATCTGATTACAAACTTTAAGGATAACACGATTGTTGGGATATTTAGAGATGCAGCAAGGGCATTTCGCATGATAGAGTTCCAAACAAAATGGGACGAACTCCACAGTTTTAGAGACGGTGTTATAACGAAATATTTGGAAGACATTGGTCTTCAAAGGTGGGCACGGGTTTAACAAATAGAACGAAGATATGATGACATGACATCCAATAGTGCATAGTGTTTCAATTCCTTAACTAAAGAGTATAGACTAATGTCCATAGTATGTTTGATTGAACATGTTAGAGGAATGCTCCAATCGTGGTTCTACGAATGGAGGAATTAATGGGCATCTCGAACGACATTGCACTCTGACTACTGTGAAACCCGATTGGCAAATGAAGCCGATAAGGGCAGACGATATCGGGTGGAGCCTATTGATTGTTATCGGGTACACGTGCGAGATAATCGATTGGACGATATTGTCAATCTTCACACGAAGGAATGCACGTGTAAGGAATTCGACTCACTTGGTATCCCATATTCGCATGCAATTGTTGTTGCCAAGGAAAGAAATATACTCATCCACAGTCTTTACAGTCGATTTTATACAGTGGACTCTCTAATGACTGCGTATGCAGAGCCTATAAATCCACTTGGCCACATATCTGAATGGAAAAGACCTTCTGGATACGTAGAAAAGATTATCCTTCCTCCGAAGTTTGTGCCATAAGCCGAGCGACAGAGAGTGAGAAGAATACCATCCAGAGGAGAATTTTGCAGACAAATGAAATGTAGTCGGTGTGGGAATTATAGGCATAACCGCCAAAATTGTACTGAACTGCTTACAACCGTGCGACGTGAGGAAAATGCTAGAGATCGAGACACGAACACCCATAATCCAATTTAGTTTGTAACTAACTTGTAACATTTCATTTGTTATAAATACCATTGATCATTTTTCATACGTCATACTTGTAACATACTTCATACTTGTAACACTTCATACTTCATACTTTCATCTTGTAAACAAAAAACAATAACAAGCTGAAGTATTTATATAATAGCAATTTTCATACTCCCTCCATCTTCATACTCTCTCAGTCTTCATACTTGTAACAAAAAACAATAACTTAGTACTCTCTCAATCTTCATACTTGTAATAAAAATGGATAACTTCATACTCTCTCAATCTTCATACTTGTAACAAAAAACAATAACTTCATACTCTCTCAATCTCGCTCTCTCTCAACATCTCGCTCTCGCAATCTTGCTCTTTCTCAACACTCGCTCTCTCAATCTCACTCTCTCTTAACACTCGCTCTCTCTCACAATCTCGCTCTCTCCAAACATCTCGCTCTCTCAATCTTTGAATTTTGAACCTTGAACCATATAATGTTCTACATACCATTGATACAATGAAAAGAGCAGTAGCTCAATTATGCATGTTCTGATAAAATTCTGATATTGAACTTTGAACTTTGAACTTACATAAAAAATACATGTTCAATTATATAATGAAAAGAGCAGCTCCATTATACATAAAAAATATATGTTATGATAAAATTCTGATATTGAACTTTGAACTTTGAACTTTCATAAAAAATATATGTTCAATTACACAATGAATGTTTTTACATACATAAAAAATAAATGAATGTTTTTACGTACATAAAAAAATTAATGTTTTTACATACATAAAAAATACATGTTCTATAGATATAAAAAATATGGAGTGTTTGCCCATAGTTGACACGTTAACTGCATCCTATATTCACTCATCTTCCCCTGAGTGATTACAGATGGATCAACACCAGTCACCAGGTGTTCTAGTAATTTGATTGTGAAGATGCCACAATCAGACGACCTGTGTTGTACGTCGATGTTCATAGGTCATGAGATTTTTCAACGGGCTGTGGATAGGTCCGGTTTTGAACGATCCATGTCACAGTAGTGAAGTAAGGATGGTATTGTGACCGTCAATGGCTCTAGCCAATTCACCAGCTTTGTCATTGGTGTGTATGACGGAAGTGAATCGAACACGAATATGTGGCCTCTGTTAATGTCCATTGCAAGGACCATCCAATGGTCACTGATATTCATCGCCGTATAAACGAAATCCACATCTGTCCATTTGACATCGAATTTACGATGACGTAGTCCTTATACATGTCTTCATCTTCCCATGCTAGGGCAACCTCCAGAAGTGACTTATTCTTTATTTGTTTAAATACCCCGCCACGAGCATTAAGGTGACTCTGTCAAATAAAATGAGAAGTTAAGTAAAGAAGTAAAGACTAAGAAACTTAACGAAATGAGAAGTTAAGAAACTAAATATCAAAATTTACCGTTACACCAATTGGCAAGATGGTGAACTTGTGCATGCACATGTCGGGACGGGCATAAAATCTATCTTTTCATAAAATAAAATAAAGTATTTATGGTTTGCACGAAAAAATAATATGTCAGTAAAAGTACAAGATAGTCAACATGTAAAGAGATAAAGACTAGGAAACTTACATCGCACTCGACCAACGAATTCGGGGTAATAAATTTCTTGAAGAATTGCTTGGCGAGTGGTTTAAAGGAGTTCTCTCGAACCTCGTTATTCGTATTGTCGTCCGAGATCCACTCCCATTAACATTTTCTCCAAAAAAAAAAAAAGAACAAAAATAATAAAGATGAAAAAAATATGGAATCAACCTTAATTCATTTTAGAATGGTCAATCAATGGTGGAATAGATTTTAGAGTTTTGTGCCCTTATACTTATAAATGATTGACAAAAATAAAATTATGTAAAATCATGAGTTGATAAAAATTGTTTGATTAATGAGATGTTTGTTAGGAAGGTTTTAACAAGATAAAATAGAAATATATAGTAAAAAAAAGACAAAAAACGAAGTGAAAAATTCTCACCGTTTTGCCCTTTTGATATGATGTAGATTAGGAAGATGCATAGTTTTAATATTTTTAGTATTGTTTTAAATTTTTGGGAATATGTGAAATTCAAAATTTTATTTTTAAAGAAAATTTTGAAAAATAATTAGTTACTCGATGACGTGGGGTTTTTTTTTTTCAATATAATTATTCTTAAAAATTCGCGAAGTTGGCACGTTGAACTTGGGAACTTTTCTAAAATTTTAATATCATGGTTCCCAAATTATAATATCTTTATAAATAGTTTTAGAAATTATGTATTTTCAGAATACATTTTAAAAACTACAATTAAAAGAAGGACTTTTTTAAATATAAAAATATTTATAACAAAAAGTACCCAACATTTTGAGACTTTTTACTGTAAAATGTAAATATTTTTTAGATTTTTCTATTTATAAAAAGTTCTCTTAAAAGAATCCATGAATTCTAATTTTTTTTTTGGTAGTTTGCCAAATAAGTATTATATAATTTTGTTTTACTTATCATAATCTCTTAAAAATTATATAATGTAACCATTTTGATTTAATATTTTCATATTATCATCTTTAAGAAAATTATTCTATATAATGCAAAGAGAGAAAAAAACCATGCTAGCAACTAAATTATTTGAATAAATATGTTAATATTTTAGTAAATATGATTAATATAGTAATTTTGTTGGAATATTTTTACATATCTATGATTAAGATCACTCTCGTGCATAAAAAATTGATGCACATATTTGATGGGTGAATACCTCAAATAAATGCATCTAATTAATCAACATCAATTGCATATATTCAACCAATTTTAATTTCAAAATATATAAATATGATTTGTAGACTTAAAATTAGAAAGGTATCACTATTGTCTTTTAGACATACACTCCTACACTTGAAAAGTCATATCCACCCGACAACATGTAACATAAGAATTTACTTTAAAAAATAATCTTTCAATTATGGTTGTTCTCTTTTAGGATTAATTTTGGTTGAGATCTATAGTTTGATGTCATGTTAAATATGATGACATTTCAAGTTTTTCTTCAATATCTTGTAATAATGTGATGCGTAATTTGACTTCTGTCATAGTCAGAACATTAGGACTAATGAGTAATGTTAATTTGAGATTGTGTCCATTTGGTCCCTCCCAGAAGATATAATAAGTTTATAAATTTTTTTGTGACACATTGATTTGATAAATTTTAAATTAAATGACCAATGTTATTAATTTTAAAAAATCAAATTTCTACCAAAAAAATATTTTTAAAAACATATTACTTTTTTTATATGGCTGGGCTGAGCCACGTAAAAATGGGTGTATTCCAACAAGCAAACAAGAACTCCTTTAATAGGACAAAATTTGACAAATTTTACTCATTCATTATGTTAAAATTAGAAAAGACCATGTCCAAAGACGATCAACCTATTATATAACTTAAATAAATAAATAAACTTTTCTCTCACTTGCATAATGAACGACATTTACTTTTAAAATTAAAAATATATATATATATATATATATATATAGTGAAACTAACAAATCAAGTGAATTCCAAAAAGAATTTGTTGATAAATTAAATATATTGACATTTTTTTCACATTAATAAATTAAACCAATCAAGTGAATTCTAAAAAGAAATTGTTACTTATAAATTAAATATATTGATATATTTTTTTTTCAAATTAATAAATTAATTTTAGAATTTTTAAAATTGTGTCGCGAATTTTTAAAAGTGTATGGCTGTCCCTAAAATTCTCACAGGTAT
Organism: Benincasa hispida; assembly: GCF_009727055.1. Taxonomy (NCBI): domain Eukaryota; kingdom Viridiplantae; phylum Streptophyta; class Magnoliopsida; order Cucurbitales; family Cucurbitaceae; genus Benincasa; species Benincasa hispida. The sequence goes on along the minus strand of NC_052350.1, from coordinate 383,600 downwards.
TGACTAAATTTTATTTAGTATTATATTTTCAAAATGTTATCAACATATCAACTAATTGAAACATACTTTATCATTACACAACTAAAAATTAAAAATATACCGTTGAATGTAATTATTGAATGTCATACACAATTTTTTAAATGATATTCAATAGTAATTACAGCAAACAATACTAATTTAAGTTGAGGCATCAGAGATTTTTTAATATTGGAAATTGTTGTTTGTGTAGAGGTACAATCTGAAATGGTATAGAAAAAATATACGACCTACAATATTTCTAATATGACTAGAAACAATTCTTTTATTCTTTTTTTAATATAATTAAATTAAAAATAAAAAAAGATTAATTTATAAAATAATGTCTATAAGGGACTTTTGTCTAAGGAATGTTCTGTTTAGATTGAGATATTTAAGCTGCTGGATACAGAACTCCTCTACCTGGAAACCGACACAAAAGGTGAATAAGACTAAGTATTTTATAATCATGTAGTACATAATTAGGTTTATTAATAAATAAGAATCATATATTGTTAAGGCCCCGTTTGGTAACCATTTGGTTTTGAAAATTAGGCCTATTTCATCTACTTTTCTTACACTGATTTGCATCTTTCTTAAGTACAATGGTAGAATTCTTAGCCAAATTTCTAAAATAAAAATAACTTTTTTTATTCTTAAAATTTGGCTTAGTTCTTTAAACCATTGATGAAAAGTAGATAAGAAATAAAGAAATTTGGATATAGAAATAATGTCCATAGGCTTAATTTTCAATAACAAAATGGTTATCAAATGTGGCATAAACTATCCAATATAATAGTTATATTTGGTCAATTTAATAATACACTTAGATAAACTGTTAGCCGGATTTACCTAAGTAACGAACCCTAGGTTTAGAACACTTAATGGGAGAAAAATTATGTATATGATATGTCAATTTCCTTTCACATTCTCCCTAATAATTCACACCGTGAGATCTATACTCGATCTCGTGGCACCGTTTGCTTGTGTCCCCTTAATGAAGGTGTTTGCATGGGTCAATATCAAGGTGAATGAAAAAGGTGTTTATAGTAAGTGAGAGAGATATGTGTGTCAACACATCCCACAGTCTCTTTCATTAGTTTGCAGTAAGAATTCATGTTTGGCCTCGTGACACCGATTGCTTGTGTCCCCCTAAGGAAGGTGTTTACATGAAATTTTACTCAAACTCCAATAATGGATAGGATTGCTTTAATTTTTGCCTCAGTCGGTTTCTTCGCTAAGGTTGGCTCATTGGGGCGGAACTCTAGAATCTAAAACGAAAGGTTACACTTACAAGGAATTGTTAAGCAAGTTAATGATTTCTTGACTGAAAAATGGTGATTGATCATTATAGTTAGGAATAAGAGTTATTCTGATGTAATGATTGGTTGAGAATGTCTCAGTTCAATGAAGGGGTGACTATTCACTCTGTGGTGGCTTTTATCCTAACTCACGAAAGCATCATTGCAAAATTAGATGCCACATAGGGTATATTAGAATTATGCTAAAATTTGATTGGTTCCCAATGGATAATGCATGTAACTAACATAAATAATTTGTATGGTTTCAGCAAAGTTCAACATGACTAGCATTATATTGAATCTCTTAAGTGTCGATAAATTAATTAGAGACAACTAAACAAATTGGAAAAACACGATTAATATTGTGGTAGTCATCGATGACATGCGATATGTCCTACTTAAGGAATGTTCTTAAGTATCCGCTCAAAATGCAACTCTAAATATTCTAGATGCTTACGAGAGATGGGTAAGGGCAAATGAGAATGCCTGAGCATAAGTTGTTTTGCAGGTTATCGAGACCCAAAACAAATAAAATTAAGTATTCTTACGAGCTTGCAGCTAGCAGAAGTGGGTCAAGTCCACAGGGAATCAAGGACAAACCTAGTCAATTAATGAATTCTAATGACAAGGGGTTTCTTTATGAAACATCAATTTGCAGGAAATGTAAAGAAGCAACGAAATTTAAATGAGAACAAGTTTCTCTGTGAAAATCAATTAAAAAACCCCCAATTTGGGAATAGGTAAGGATTAGTTACTTCTTATCATTGGCGCTGACAATTTGAACCTTTAATTGTGAACACTCAATAATATACTTATAAACCCTATATACCTCTAGCAATGAATAATGAAGTTCATCAATCAATTAAACCGTACTAGTTACTTTGGAGATTAGACCCTTTGGAAACCAAAACGATTTGCATTAAAAACATGAATAAACTATCGAGACAAATGAGAAATAAGATAGCTAAATTTACACATTTTATTAACCTATGAATTTCAATGGTTCGAGATAATAAAACTACTAGTCTAAGCTCAAGTGGAAAGTCCCTAGCCAAAGGCGCTACTAGCTCAATAAATACAATGCAAATGAACTTTAGCAAATAAGATTGAAAATTGTGGAAGTGTTAATTCATTCAAAAATCAATCCATAGAAATTAAAGCAAAACTCAAAGGAATTCACAAATAAATTGTTCATCGTTACAACAAGACCTCAAATAAGTTGAACAAATCCTACCACCAAGTTGAAAGGATACCTTAGCCTCTCATTAACATGTGAAAAACCCAATTACAATGAAATGAATCAATGAGAAACAAAGAAAACTAAGATAGGGGAAGAGATTATGCAGAGTAACAACAGAGAACTTAAGACGACTGTAAATTTTGATGAAACTTGGAATGCTTGATAACCTAGAAATCTTGCCATATTTATAGAATTTTGTGGGTGGGCAGCAACTCTAGCAATAGCGTTGCGCACTATCAGAGTGTAGGGCAAGAGCACAGTGGTGCACACGAGGGTTGATCTTCCATCAAAGTTCGAAGCGTCGCGATGCTTCAAGGCAGTGCAGCGACGCTCACCTCGAAGTGTGTTACTACCTTTAAGCGCAGTGGCGCTCGCCTCATAGTCCATTTTGCCTTAGAGCGCCAAGGCCAGCGTCGAGCTAGCACAGCGACACTCGGAAGGGCTCCAAATTCCATTCCTTGTATCTCTATTTGTTCGATGCTTCAAAAGCTTAATTGGGAAAAAATTAAGTCTCTTTTCGACTATGATGGTTCGATTGAAGGAACTCTTAACGAAGAGCATCCATGAGCGCGTTCGGATCTTTCCGATTTTATTGTGACCGAAATACCACACACACATTCTAATAAATAGTTATGCAATTTAACTCTAACTAACAACATGCTTTGATAAATAAAATACAAGAGATTGAGTCCACATACCATTGAAGACTATCTTCACAATGAACTCAACCCAACAGAAGCAACCTCTACGACCTTTATCGCCTAGCAAAATAGTCGGCTACGACAGCATGATTGTCTACACGAACAACAGCAAACGAATAAGCACGAGCAAGCAGGAACGGGGACGACACTACCACTTAGAGCCCTCGATATTCTCGGAGTGAGAATCCAAAGCGTGGTTTTTATTGAATTTGGTAGAGGAAGGAGGAACGGGCTGATCGTGTAGAACGATAAGCAAGTGGGAGAAGAGCTATCATATAGCAGATTGCTTATCGTTTAGAGAAAGCTACACGATCGTGTAGGTTTTACTAAGTGATCGTCTAGTAATAGGTAAGCAATCGTTTAGAAAACTCGACACGTTGGGTGATCGTTTAGAAAAGCTAAGTGATTGTTTAGACGCATAGTGTGCGATCGTTTAGACGATAAGGCTCTATCTATATGCTCTCAACTAAGCGATCAAAACGTTTTCACACCTTTTGCAATTTTTCCGAACTCCTTGGAAAATGAAATAAATCTTCATTTTATTCTTCAGTTACAATAACCGAATAAGGATTCTCCCACTAACGCATGATTGAGGAGAAGATTTCGGTCAATTATCATATAATTAACCAATTAATAAATAAATGAATATAATTATATTATATTCTTAATCTATAGTTTGATATCACATATCTACTATGGTAACTTCTCCTCCATTTGATATAAATCATATTTATATCTAAATTCCTCCAAAATAATGTATCTTATACATTTAGTCAGTTATATCATATATAATTAACCAGTTCAATTATATCATATATAATCAAATTCCCTCTTGTCAATTTGAACATTTCAAACCGGCCAAAAAACTAATTCTCAACTTTATCCAAGCTACCTAGAGAACCTTATGGACTTGTGGCTCGAAACTCCAATGATACGTGAATAGCTGACTAAACTCTTTAGCCACGGATCCACCATCCGTTAACTGCTAGGCATTCCACTAAAGACCAACAACTGAACTCTTCTTACCACAAATATATTTATGTGTCCATCGGATATAACCAATCATGAGTATGATGACCCTTCACAGATGCTCGTAAGTACAACTGAGTCAATTTACCGTTTTGCCCCTGTAGTTACATCTCACTCCTAATCCCTCTAATGAACAACACAACATAGTCCAACTATGTGTGAACACCTCTCGGGCCAAGAGAATGTGTGTGGCGCCACATCATTCAAGCCTTGGAATCAACTCTTAAGGGAGCTATCTATCTACTTGCCCCTGCTTCAGGGAAGGAGTGAATTCCATCTTGTGTAGCTAAGTTCCCAGCTCCCAAATCAGACAAATCCCCAAAGTGGTAGGTTTAAGTTAGCGGTCTGGCCACTCGCACCCATGCAAATCAGAGGACCGCCCTCAATGGCAGGAGTTCCCAACTCACTCAGGATTGAGGTCATGTTACCTATGGTCTCCTAGTGAAGTGAAGTCTCTGTCATGAACGGTGTTATATAACGAGACGTTAACACTTCGTGGTCGGGTCATGACAGAGACTTCATTTCATTATTTAATTAATTAGGCGGTTATGAGATAATTGGCCGAGAATTTCTCTGAAATTGTGCAAAAGTGGGAAGATTGAATTTAGTTCTTGTAACTGAAGAATAAAATGGAAATTGGTTTCATTATTTATAAGACGAACAAGAAAATCGCTCATGGTGTGAATAGCTATGATCACTCAGTGTTGAGAGCCTATATGATAGCGCCCATCGACCTGTACGATCGTGTACCTTTTTCTAAATGACAAGCACCCGACTATGCGGTAGTCCTCTACTATCTCCCACTTGCTTGTTCGTACTACACGATCATCTTTTCCTCCTCCCTCTACTAATTCCATCAAAGTCCACCCTTTGTATTTTCAATTCCATCGTGTAGATGACCGTGGTGCTGTATGACCCCAGACCCAGGATTCAGAATTCGGATTCGGCACTTGATGGCCCCGCCATTCCCCTGCGTCCCCTGCGACCTAGCTACGTCATCCCCACTTGCCTTGAATGTGGCTAGAAGTGAAAGTTGTCCCCACAAACTAACACGGGTCCTTTCAACATGCTTTGTCCTCACTAACATGCATCCTAAGAAAATTCTCAGGAGGTCACCCAACATAGGATTGCTCCAAGCTAAGCACGCTTAACTTTGGAGTTCTTATGATCGAGCCACTGAAAAGGAAGGTACACTTTGTTAGTATAGGTAGTAACTTTCAATTCTTTTAAGTTTTTCTTGACCATATTTTCATGTCTTTAGGATCCCTCTCATTCGGATGTGACATCGGTTCATTCATGTATCCTTCATGAACTCGGGTCGTTACAGTAAAGGCGTTCGCTTCTAAGTTCCAAATGATGTAGGGTATCTAACTCACATTAAGAAATGGCTAGTTGCCCAATTCCAAATGAAAGATTTGGGTGAGGCACAATACGTTATAGGGATCCAGATCATTCAGGATTGTAAGAACAAACGGGTAGCCCTGTCACAAACTTCGTACATTGATTAAATGTTGATCAGGTACAGGATGCAAGATTTCAAGAGGGGTTTGTTACCCTTCAGATATGGAATCGTTCTGTCTAAGGATCAATGTCCTAAGATACCTAAAGAAGTTGAGGAAATGAGACGGATTCCCTATGCCTCAGCTATAGGAAGCTTTATGTATGCAATGTTGTGTACCAGACCCAAAATTTGGTATGCAATAGGGATTGTCAGTAGATATTAGTCCAATCCAAGACTTGATTACTGGACGGTGGTCAAGACGATCCTCAAGTATCTTTGGAGAACGAGGGACTACATGCTCGTGTATGGAGATAAGGATTTGATCCTTACAGGACTATAACTTTCAGAGCGATAAAGACTTTCGTAAATCGACATCGAGGTCAGTTTTCACTTGAATGGAGGAGCTGTAGTATGGCGAAGCAACAAGCAAGGATGCATCATGGACTACACTATGGAAGTCGAATACATAACCGTTTGTGAAGCAACTAAGGAAGCTGTTTGGCTGAGGAAATTTCTTTTCGATTTGAAAGTTGTTCCAAATATGGATTTGCCTATCACTCTGTATTTGTGATAACAGTGTGCTTAGGCAAATTCGAAGGAGCCTCGGAGTCATCATGGGGGTAAGCATATAGAGCGAAAATCCACTTGATCAAGGAGATTGTGTACCGCGGTGATGTGATAGTCACAAAGATAGCGTCGGAGCCATAACATTGTTGATCCCTTTACAAAGACTCTCATGGCTAAAGTGTTCGAGGGTCACCTGGAGAGTTTGGGTCTGTGGGACATGCAACATCTTGTCTAGGGCAAGTGGGAAATGTTAATGGGGTATGCCTTAGTTTATTGTAAATTGTTCATGGTTTTTATTGTATTGTACATAGTCTCCCGAGGCATTAGAACAAGTGGGAGATTGTTGGGATTGGTGTCCTAATTCTCCTAAAGTCTCGTTGTTTGTAATTATACACATTGTTTTATAAATAAAATAATTGTTATTTCATTATGGCATTTACTCATATCCAATAAACAAAGCTCCATGGTTATCTTATGTAAACTTAAGCATGTATATGTGATATACAAGTGGATCATGCCTTAACTGATAACCTAAATAGGTCTGTAGTATAAGGATTAAGATGGAATACCTGATCCCAGTGACACTACATATACGACCCGCTTTATAGAGGTTTGCAAGTGTTGTAAACTACTACAGATGGTAGATCCTGACCATTCAGTGGTGACATGCGAGCGGGGGTGTCCTATACAAAAAGTTTGTATAAGACCGGACCACGAGATGACTAGACTTTGTATATAATGCCGTTGATACTAGAGACTTACATCTCACCTAAACGACCATAGGTGACACAACCTCAATCCCGAGTGTTTTGGGAACTCCTGCCTTTAAGGGCGATCCTTACATTAGTATGGATAAGAGTGGCCACATTGCTAACTCAACATGCCTACCTTTTTGGGGACTTGTCTGATTTGGGAGTTAGGAACTCACTTGCACAAGATGGAATTCACTCCTTCCTCGAAGTAGGGGTAAGTAGAGAGATTGCTCTCTTAAGGGCTGATTTCGCGGCTTGAACATAATGGCCACAGCTTCTCTTTGGAAGAGAGGACTCGGTCATAGTAGGACTATGACTTATGTTCATTAGAAGATTCAGTGGTACTTAAGGAGTTAGATGTAACTACATGGGCATAACGGTTATTGGCCGAGCTGTACTTACTAACGATCTATGAAGGGTTGTCGTACTGTTGATTGGTTAAGATGGACACATAATATATCTGTGGTAAGGAGAGTTCAACTGTCATTCTTTAATGAAGTGCCTGACAGTTAACAGATGGTGGATCCCGTGACTAAAAAGTTAGTTAGTTATTCACGTACCGTTGGAGCTTCGAGCTACAGGTCCATAAGGTTCTCTTGGTAGCTCAATGGATTCAAGTTGAGGATCAGTTCTTGGTGTTGATTTGAAATGTTCAAATTGACAAGAGGTAATTCGATTATATAAGATATGATCGTTATGGTGTATGAGGTACATCTAGTGGAGGATTAATATAAATGAGATTTACATTAAGTGCCATGGAATAGAAAAAGAGCTATCGTTTGTATGTTTCATGATATGAAATATTAAAACTATAGGTTATAAATATATTATGGTAAGTTAGTTATCATTTATATTTATAATAATACTAATTATTGTAATCTTTTTCTCTAATAACCAATTGGGTGGGAGGTTATTGGTGGTTTCATGGTAATAGTGAGATAAAAGGAAAAATGTTTTCTTATTTTTGGTAATAATGTTGAGTAATGTTGTTTTGAGATTTCCACTATCGGAAAATTTCTCACGGATAGTTGTCAAGTAAATAAGATTTACTAAGCGACAACTTGGAGTTAGCTAAACGATCATGGAGTGTTCTTAGGCGATAAACACTCAGCTAAGCGATGAGCTAAACGATCACATAGCTTTTGCTAGACGATCGTATAGCTTTTCCTAAACAATTGGTCATCAACCTATACGATAGGTTATTCCATCTCCCACTTGCTCAATCACTTACACGATTGTGGTTCCTCCGATTTTTTGCCTTAAATCAAGTCCACACAGAGCTCACCCTCTAGATTCTCACACCGAGAATACCAAGGTAACTGTTTGTTGCTATCGTAATTCGTGCTTAGAGTGTATTGTATAAAATAAATTGAAAAAATAAGTTCTAAGCATGAATGATTCATTGATGCTTTGATGCATTTACGTAATTGTGCCGCGTTGGTGCGTTATAGATGTGCAACAAAATGCACGACACTCCACTATTGACGTTCAAGTTATCTTAAATCAGACTCAAGTATAAATCCAACTTAGGTTCCTGGTAAGTCCAGGGTCGAACTCAAGGATTCAGGTTAAGCTTACGCAGACCTTGTATTGTAGCTATTGTAGGGGTTTCCTAAAATATATGAAGAAATGTGTTATTTACACTAAGGTGCTGTGCTTGTGCAAGAAGATACAAAAGAGTTGAGTAGTGAATGATGGATCATGTGAAAATGGATTTTAATGTTAGTGGTATGCATCGATCTAAGATGAATGTACACGAACCAAAATGTGATGTGGATGGGTGGCTTGCTTATCTTTGTTTATGCGTTAGACTCTTATTCGATACTTCTCAATATGAATAACATACAAAACCTATCTCTAGGATGCATGCGTCGAACACATAATGCAATAAACACCAGTAAGTCTATCTCTAGATGTACTAGGCATTCTACTTGATGCTGGCTTATTTACTCTTTCGAATAGTCTAAGCTAAGGATGCTTTTACCAATTGATCAAGTTGGCTTAAGCATTTGAAATGAAATTTTGCATAAAGTATAGATGCATTCAACATAAACGAGAAATAAACAATGGCAAAGTGTGATGGATCAAATATGTGAATTTATAAAGAAGCAGATTTTCTTTACAAAAGCAATATTTAATCAGATGAATGAAAGTGATAAATGAGATGAAAGGAACTGAGTCAAGCCACAGAGTACAATCTCTTGTATCTCTTTGGCTTAATTCTAGTTGTGTACAATCACTTGTATTAGAATTGGACGAAGTATCTTTCTCAAGCTCGGCTTCCTCCGCTCCTTGACCGGCAGTGATGATGGTTCTCTACCCTTCTACTCTTCTTGGCACTACAGCACAACTTTTAAAGATCTAAAACTACGACTACGCTAATACTGAGAGTGAGAACTTGAAATTTCTGAACTTCGAACTTTGGAGGGATTTCATCTATTTATAGGCATTGCTCATGTTCAGCTTGGTGATGGGCAACATTAAAGTCCATGCTCTGGTCAGCCGCCTGACACTCGGAAGCTTTTCTGACGCCGCCTGCTGCAGGTACCCATACTTGCAAGTGGTGATTTGACACAAACAGCCTGAATCAATGAATCTTCTTTGCATTGAATCCCTCCGACGTATGGCCCGTGCGTTAGAACTTTGCCTGCGACACTTCTTAATCATGCGTTAGCTTCTTGTTGAAATCCTGCAATATAACGCATTAGTGCCACAATATTTAGTAATAAACATTCTTTTGCATGAGTTTGCTAATGTTTGAGTAATTCCTTGCGTTTCTTCTAAAAATGAGGAGATTTTATCATTAAAAACCTTAGTTGTTCTAACTTAAGAACCAAAATAACTTGTATTTCTACAAGTTATCAGTAACCTTCTTGGTGTCATACTCAACTCGACACTGTCGAGGTTATGTGGAGTCCGTTCGTGGTGTTTGAGGTGTTCGTGATCTTGACGATTGCTTAGTTCGAGTGTGCAGTGTAGCGATCGTGTGGACGAGCGTTCGTGTGTTGCTGTGTTGTTGTGATCGAGTGTTCGTGATCAAGGAACTCGAAGATGAGTCCAGAAAAGTGTGTTGCTCTTGTCCTTAATCTTTTGTATAACATGTTGTAATTTCTGTATTTCACATAACCATATGTTTCCATTTGTGATTGTAATTATAATGTTCATATACTATTGAAATTTGAAAGATCATCCCACTGCTCATGGAAATCCTCGTGTCCGATTTTCTTCACTCCTGACACTTCTTGTCAAAATCAAATGGAGCATCTTTCTGAAGCAATGTTGATAGCGGTACTGCCAACTTCAAAAAATCTTTGATGAAACGCTTGTAGAAACCTACGCTACAAAGAAAAGAACGAATCTCCCTAACACATGTAGGATAGGAAAGGTTAGCAATAACATCTATCTTAGCTTTGTCTACCTCAATTCCCTTTGCAGAAACTAGATGTCCTAAAACAATCCCATGAGAAGCTATAAAATGACATTTTTCATAATTCAATACCCGGTTAGCCTCAAAGAATCGTCTCAATAGTAAGCCAAGATTATGCAAGCAATCCTCGAAAGACTCTCCGTAAACCGTCAAATCATCCATAAACACCTCTATGCACTCTTCTATAAAATCGAAAAATATACTCATCATACACCTTTGGAACGTATCTAAGGCATTGCAAAGCCCAAATGGCATCCTCCTAAAGGCATATGTACTATAATTACAAGTGAACGTGGTCTTTTCCTGGTCTTCTTGGGCGATGGGGATTTGGTAGCATCAAGAAAATAGAAAAATGGTTTTCTGGTGAGTCGTTCCACCATTTGATCCAGAAAAGGTATAGGAAAGTGGTCTTTCTTGGTTACCTTGTTGAGCTTTTGGAAATTGATGCACATTCTCCACCTGCTTTGTACATGCATGGGCACCATCTCACCCTTATCATTCTCCACAATTGTCATGCCGGTCTTTTTGGAGACAACATGGATAAGACTTACCCATTTGCTGTCAGGAACTGGGTAAATAATTCTGGCGTCATTGAGCTTGATGATTTCTTTGAGAACGACATCTTTCAAGTTGGGGTTGACCCTTCTTAGGGGTTAGACTGTGGGCTTGGCTTCTTCCTTTAGAGTTATCCTGTGCATGCAAAGAGAAGGGCTTACTCCTTTGAGATTATCTAGAGTCCACCCAATGGGCTTTTTGTAAGTTTTCAGAGTTTCAACTAGGGATTCCTCTTGGGTAAGCGTAAACTCCATGGAGATTATGACTGGAAAGGTGTTCCCTTTTCCCAGATATACATATTTCAGATGGTTGGGGAGAGCCTTCAGCTCAGTCCCTTGTACCTGCAAATCAAGAATATCCAAGTCAGAAGAAAGTTCCCCTAAATTGTTAATATCAACAACAGAAAGAGTTAAATCATGGGAATCATGCAAATCCAGATCAATGCATGGAGTAATCAACATGTCAGAATTATCATCATCATCATGCAACACAATATCATCTATAACATCATGCGCCTCAATCAAACACAAGGACAGATAATCCTCAGGTAATTTCATGGCATCATATATGTTAAAAGAAACCATTTCCCCATTAAATTCTACAGATAGACGACCCTTATCTACATCCATTTTTGTTTTGGCAGTTTTCATGAAGAGCCTTCCTAACAGAATTGTAGAAGAAGAAGGTGTAAAATCTTCATCCATTTTTAATATAGAAATCGACTGGGAAAATCAAGTCCTTAACCTGCAATAATACATCCTCAATAATCCCTAAGGGTTGGATATAAGATCTATCAACTAGTTGGATGCATACAACTGTTTTTTGTAAATCATTCAATTTTAAATCCTCATAAACATGATAGGGCATGACATTAATAGAGGCTCCTAGATTTAGCATGGCATAACAGATGACTCTATTACCAGTTCTGCAGGGTAAAGTGAACATACCTAGATCTCGATATTTTTCAGGAATATTATGTTTTAACAGAGCCAATACATTCTTACTTACCATTACCTTTTCTTTATCCTTACCTGTCTTATTTTTGGTACACAGCTCCTTAAGGAATTTAACATACATAGGGATTTGCTGAATTGCGTTCAAAAGAGAAATTTTTATCTAAACCTTTTTTAATATCTCAATCAACTCCTCGTCCCTATGTTCTTGCAAGCCTACTAGGAAACGGAGCTTTAGGAATATAAGGTTCAACAGAAGGTGAATGAAGAGTACTTACCTTGGGGGTAGATGGTTGTGCTTCAGATTTACCCTCATTGTTCTTAGCTTCTTCGTTGGACTTACCAGATGGAGATAGGTTGTCTGATGGAAGCTCCTTACTACTTCTTAGTGTGGCACTAATGTTAGCGTGGTCTGGCTGGGCAGGCAACTTCCCTGAACCCTTGTTCTCTATTCAACTCACTACAACAGCTAACGGTGTAACTTGAGTCCTTAGATTAGCCATGTTTGCATTGGCTTCTTGCTGATAAGCCTTTGTTTCTTAGGATAGCTAGAGAGAGTCCTTTTGTAGCTGCTGAATTTCTTGTTGAAATATAAGGGAATTATCAGCCAAAGCTTTGACAATGTCTTCTTAAGACATACCTGAGGAATATGAGAACGGTTGATTGGAATGATTAGAACTGTCATGCCCTTGTCCTTGGCCTCTACCTCTCCATTTGAGGTTAGGGTGATCATGCCAGCCTGGATTGTATACTGGGCCATGAGGGTCGTACTTCCTCTGGTAACCCCTAACTACGTTGACTTGTACCTGAGGACATGTTTTAGAAGTGTTTCCTAGTATTCCGCAAGCTCCACAAGCCTTGACTTGAGTGACTCCTCCTTGGGCCAACTACATCACAAGAGAAGTTAAGTTAGAAATTTGAGTCTTTAATTATTTAACCTCAAAATTACCAGTTAAATCAGATTTAGTGGCCCTAGTACCAAAATTCTGGTTGTTCTCAACCATGTGTGATATCAATTCTTGAGCTTCCCTGGGCGTCTTGTCAGCAAGAGTGCCTCCAGCTGCTGAGTCAATTGAGTTCCTGTCATTGGTAAGCAAACCATTATAGAAATGATGAATCAATGATTGGTCAGAAATCTGGTGATGGGGGAAACTAGCACATAAGTATTTATAACGTTCCCAATACTCAAATATAGATTCACCCACAAACTCTTTAATGCCATAAGTATTTTTCTTATAGAATGGGCTCTAGAAGCCGAAAAATCTTTTTCAAGAAATTTCTTTTTAAGTTCATTCCAAGTAGTGATTGACCCTAGAGCTAAGTAGTATAACCAATCCTTAGCGTCATCTTGTAGTGAAAAAGGAAACGCCCTAAGGTTTAGTTACTCTTCTGTTACTCTGTGGGGTTCATACCTACACAAACCATATGAAAGTCTTTGATGTGTTTGTGGGGGTTCTCCCCTGCATTCCCTCTGAAGGTTGGCAATAGATTAGCCCCGATTTGAGTTTGAACGACACTGTGGTAGGTGGAAATATGATTCACAGGGACTGCTGGTCCATGTCAGGCTATGCCCGCTCCCTTAAGGTTTTCTCATGAACTGCCTCTCCCATTGTTGTATTGTCAGTAACTTCTGGATTTTCTGAAATTTCTTCTCTGCATCTTCTTTGATTCTCCTCTCCTTCTGGTCAATATCTGCAAGAAAAACAAAATCTGTACTCCAAGAGAAAGGGGTCATAAACCAAAGGGGACTAAAACACACACTTTTTTTTTTTCTTTTTTATAAAAAGGAATCCAAAAATTTTCCTAGGATGATTGCCAAGTCTCCCTGGCAACGGCGCCAATTTTATTCGGACTTCGGGCTAGCATTGTTGTAACCACCCTCGGCCCGAGCAAAGATAATTTATTTTCACCCATCCAAAACTTATACCACAAACGCAATAAAGTGGTAAGATCGGGGTCGTATCCACAAAGAGACTGTTGAATCAACTTAGGACAATTTAGGAATTCCACTTAAAAAGGTTTTGATGGTTTTTGTTTTTGTTTTCTAAAATAAATTAAAAATAAAACAGAGAAAAATAAGAGTTCACACAGAAAATAAAATTGAGGGAAAATCTTGGGATTAGTTTGTATGTTTTTTATTTTCTATCCTTGGGTACTAGTTAATTTCTCCAATTATGTGAACCCTCAATCTATTAGAAATCCTAATAGCCCAGTTAGCCAATTTTAATAACAATCCAAACCAACATTAATTCAGTTTAAAAATTTTCATTCTCAGCGACATACAAGTTAAAATTAAAAAGCATTAAGAATGGGTTCAATTGTTGAGACATACTACAAGCTGGACAACCATATCTTATAGCATGATTTGGGAAGGATTATATTAGGGCGTACATAAATTTGGCCAGAACAGTCTAGACCATAAACATGCGATCCTAATACATGCAACTTAATCAATCAATAATGCACAGGCTAGAATGATTTTGCATACAAGAAATTCAACAAATTAATTTTTCATAAAAATTCATCGAACTCTATTTATAATAAAACAAATCCACCCAAAGGGTTCACAACAATTGAATAAATTAATCTAGCAAGCCTTTAAGAATTAAGACATACAAAGTATCCCAAGAAAAATACCTAGCCTCTAAAAGGATATTGGAATTACAATGATCAAAAGAGAATCGAGGCCGACTATGGCGACAATTGCTCAGCAATTTGGCTTCAATGGCTCCCAAAACGGGACTAAACTCTCAATTTTCACTCTATTCGGAGGTATTTTACTGAATAAATAGGATGTTGAAAGTTGGACCCCAAACGCCTTATTTATAGGTTTCTCGCAGCGTTACAATGCTTGGAAATAGCATTGCAACGCTGCGGCATACATTCGATAGCATCAAGGAGGCATTGCAACACTGCCTCCAATGCTTGGTTGTGTCTCACATTGCTCAAAAGTTCGTCAATCGTCATAGCGTTGCAACACTTGAAAGGAGCATTGCAACGCTGAGTGTTCTGTCTTCACGCGTTGGGGTTCAAGCGTTGGGATGTGTTGGAATGCTAACGATGATCCAACTTCGGAGCGTCGTGATGCTTAGAGCAGCATTGCAACGCTGTCCTATACCTGATGCTATTACCTTTCAACGTCAAATGAACGTTGGACATAGGCTTATGAACAGCGTTGCAACGCTTGAATAGGGTAGAATTGTCTTTTCGCATCTAAGCTCAATTTGATGCATTTGACTCCCGTATTTTTATTCCTTTTTGCTCGATTCTTCATCTTCGCACGTACTTTCTCCATTGGGTCAATTCTCCTACAAAATAAGACAAATAAAGCACAAAAATTACCCTAATACAGGAAAGTTAAGGTCATAAACTTAGCTCTTTTTGAAAGCTAACAAAGTCCAATCAGTTAGGGAACATGTTCTAGATCTAATGGTCCACTTCAATGTCACAACGGTGCGATTACCAACGAGCGGAGTCAGGTGTCCTTTATTTTAGAATCTCTTTCGAAGAGTTCTCTTCAATTCCGCAGTAATGCAGTTATGAATAAAATATATTACACCATAACTACCCTCCTGATTGAGTTACAGACTTACCAGTCTCTTATAAAAAGTAAGGAATCGGTAGAAGAAGAGACAAATGTTGCTCATTCCAAGACGTCCCACAAGGGTTCTGTTGGATGGACATCATCACGCAGCAGAAGAAATCAGGAACCATAAGCACTCTAGTTCATTAATTTTGGTTGAAAAGAAACATGCTAAAAACAGAGTATAATGGGTTCCATGAACATACCTTGGCCGAACCAACAAAATCTCCATTTTCAGCTGCAAAATCCTCTGAATCCTTGTGTAGACCACTACAAGATCTTCCCTACTATCCTTTTGTGCTCTAGAATGAGTTGTGAGACTCAAAATAAGCTAGAATCAAAGAGAATATGGAGAAAACTCACTAAATAGAACCCACTGAAGAACACCTTCTTCATCCGAATTTTTCAGCAAAAATTCAGTCGGTTCCCTTTCCTTTCTTTACTCTAATCTCTTCAATATATTGTAGAATATCATGCAAAGAGAAGTCCTGCATGGGATGCAACTCATGCTTGGAGTAAATCAAAGGAAAAAGTGGGTTCCTTGTAAGCTACTTTGAAGATGAACTTGAAAACCCATTTTCAAGTTTTGTGTGATATTTCCATTTTTCAAAAATCCTAAATTGATTTTAAAATTATATTTTATTTATAAAATCAAAATTTATTAATTTTACAAATTAATTTCAAAAATTAAGTTTCTAATAAAATTAATAAATAATTATTTAAATAATTTAAATAATTATAATTAATTTAATATCTAATATTAAATTAATTTTTACACAAATTCATCTTCATATATATAAATCATATTTAAATGTATTTTCTCCAATTTCGTTTGATTCTAATTTGAACATTTCAAATTAACTTATCAAGCTACTCTAGAGCTATCCATTTCCGAGCTAGTAGGGGGACCTCATGAACCTACAAATCATGGGCTCCAACGATCCGAGATTAATCGTCTAAACTCATTAGACCGATCTAACCCTCATTCGTTAACTAATGGGTCACTCCACTAAAGCCCATAGTTGAACTCCCCTCACTGTAGATATATTATGTCCACTCGATATAACCATGATTAGTAAGTTAACCCTTCACAGGTTGTTCGCAATAACGGCTGGGTCAAATCTCTGTTTTACCCCCGAAATTACCTCTTGTTTCTTAAGTCCCCACTGATCCTCTAATGAACAATTGTTTTGTGATCCAATCACAAAATCGAGTCCCTCTCATACCAAATGAGAGGACGGGATCCCTTGTTCAAGCTCCATAATCAATACTTAAGGGAACAACCTCTCTACTATCCCTAAAGCAGGTAAAAGTGAATTCCCTCTTGCACCCTATGCCCTCAGCTATCTATCCAATGTCACCTCTGAAATGGCAGTCATATTGGGCCGTCGTTGTTGAGCCTACCCTCACCTATGCAAATCTAAGGGCAATCCCGAATAAACAGGAGTTCATAGTTAGCTCGTGATTAAGGCCAAGTTACCTAGATCATCGCTTTGAAATAGTCAGTCTTAAACAGTAAGCAGCATTATAAAGTAAGAGTGACTCATTTCATGGTCCGATCTTGTACAAACTCTTTTGTACAAGGACACCCCCATTCCTCATGTCCAACATGAACGAATTAGGATCACTTTATTTGTAGCACTTTACAACTCCTTGTAACAACTATAGAGCAGGCCGTATCCAATAGTGTTACTAGAATAAGGTACCCAACCTTATCTATATATTATAGATCATTTTAACTATTTACTCGCACCTGATCCACTTTTATGTCTCCACATAAACACTAGAAGAAATTAGGGCTTTAATGTCGGTTGACAACTGACATTAAAGATAGTGTTATTAAAGCCCTTTAATGTCAGTTGCCTTTAATGTCGGTTTTAAACTGACATTAAAGGGCTTCAATAACACAACCTTCAATGTCGGTTGCAACCGACATTAAAGACCTTCAGTGAAATTTCCAACCGACATTAAAGACCTTTAATGTCAGTTGCAACCGACATTAAAGCCTCTGTTTTTTTAATTACCGACATTGAAGCCCGAATCTGTCCGTTTTTTTTTAATTCCGTTGCCGAATCCATTTTTTTGGTCAAAAAGTATAACATGACACAACATCATTGAATGTTATGGCTATGACATATTATTCATGTATGGATTGTAAATCTATTACATTTAATCCACAAATTCTGCTATAAAATTATAATTTAAAAGGCTGTACAATAATTCAGGCCTTGAAAACACAAATTACAAGTAATACAAACATTATGATTTTACAAACATTATGAGATTCCGTCTCTCTCCACTTGGTAAGTATAGATCCCTTCATAATTCTTCTTGAGCCAACCCCCAGCTTCAGCAGTGTTTGGTTATAGGCATCTTTGTCTAACCACTGTTGTTCAAAGGATCACAAACAAAAAAGGTTTAAGACAAAGGATTGAAAGTGAAAATGTGATAAGAATTCATATTCAACTAACCGTTTTTATTGGGAATGTGCATAAATGGTACATTCAAGGCAAAATTCTTATAGTGAATGTGTTGGATCTAAAGTTCCCCAAGAAAAAGCATAAAGAGGTTGCAATACCAAATATTTACTCCTTTGTTGCATCTGCAAAACAAGAAAACTCAATAGTTGAATAAATAAGAGAATCTTCTTTTTCAAGATCTTGAAGAAGAGAAGCTTGGTTATCTAGATATGAGATACGAAGACGATGGAAACTTTTCGACAGCATAAACGATGCTAACCAACAACAAAACCAAAAATTTACCTTGAACCTGTTTAAAGAAAACAAACTCCCAAAATATTTTCACAACCACTTGTTCTCAATAGAACTATCAGAATTCCCAAAAATGAATATTCAAGAACACATACATCAATAAGAAAATTTAGCTCACAATATACTTCAAACCTCGAAAGTTGTCAAAAGACCTACATAGTGCATGAATAACCCACAAACTACCATAGTGCGACCTATAAACTCGAGCACCTTGAATCAAATCTAAACTACAAATAAATAGTACCCATGAGTCATAAACGGGTGTTACATTCTAATCCAATATGGTCCCAAAGAGAAATAAGGCACACTATAACTTCTCAAACAGGAATTTTCATATAATTAGAGTCACTTGAAAACACTTAGAAACTGTGCTTAAAACTGCAAGCATTCAAAAATGCACTTACTAGGACAATTTTCACCTGAATCCCTTGCTGTTGCAAGAAATCCATCTCCTCACTACTCCTTCCAAACACCTAAAAAATACACAAACAAAAAGGTTTAAGACAAAGGATTGAAAGTGAAAATGTGATAAGAATTCATATTCAACTAACCGTGTTTATTGGGAATGTGCATAAATGGTACATTCAAGGCAAAATTCTTGTAGTGATGCTTATCGAATGATCAAATAATTAAATCGAATATTAGAATGATGCTTATTGAATCTAAATATGAAAAATGTTACTAATTGTAATAGAAATATCGATTATGTTACAGAGCTAGATACTAACTATTAAATCGGATGTTAAAGAACGCTAGTAGAGCAATCCACCCCAAACTGTAGCACCTTGTCGTGGATTGTTGCTAGGTAAGTCCCAATGAGGACCACTGAACAAAACTCTCGATCCATAATTGTAAAAGAAAATTAAATTTAATTAAGTTAGGGTTAACAGCCCAAAGCAAAGATGCCTAAATTGTATTAATATTATATCGATATCCCAACATCAACCAAAACAATCTAACCAGGAGAGAGTAGCAACTTTAGATATAAAAACAAGTCCAATACTCAAGACAGGCTAAAGGATACTCACTTGACGCTTGTAAACAAGGTCAGGCTTCAAATGTCTAGCATCATTCCAAAAAACCTCAATTCGGAACCAGATCAGATAATAAATTAATCCCGTGCTTTTTCATCAGTTACCCATTGTTGAAGATTCTCCTGAAATGTTCAGAAGTAAATAACAATTAGCATCATACTTCCACGACAACACAATTTGATCCATAAAATGACATTCTCCCATGGTTCTTTTTCCCTATGGAAAATATTCAGTCGGGTAAAAGCGAAGTAGTTGCAATATTTAAATTGCCAGTTTAAGTGAAACAACTAAACTAAACAAAAAAGCTTTCCATGTAGAAAAATTGAAGTTTCTTAACTACTTTAATATGATCTTTCTCATCATGTATTATTTTACATCTCTCAGAGAATTGAACCCAATAAATAATTATGTACCTTTTGTACAGTTGCATATAAGCAAAACTAATAAAAGAATCTCGTCCTCAGATTGCCGGCAGTTGAAATATTGAATTTCCTGTCAGTACATGATAAAAACTGAAATGGAACAGGTTTTTGCATGTTCAATGGTACAGTAAAGCGGTCATAACGAGTGAGAAAAACAAGGTTTCGGATCATGACAGGCAATGCAGATTGAGGTTGTGGTTGATGGAATACGAGAAAGGAAAGTATGAATTACCTTGTAGGAAAAGGCCATATAATAACATGTCAAGAAGTAAATGCAAAGAGTCTATCTATAATCTTTGTACGAAAGATTGGACACTCTGAACAGGCAAGTGAACAAGATTTACATACTACAGTTTCAAAAGCCCAAAAGTTAGAACCAGGAAACAAAATGTTGGAATTTTTAGAAGGTTTAAGGAAACTTACAACAAAAATGTCGACATGGAAGAAGAATTGCTGCAGTTGGCAATTCGAAATAAACTTTACACATGTGGGAATTCGTATCTACATTTCCTAGACACTTGAGATCCTTTTCCTTCATCTCTTGCATCTATGCCTGAAAGGAATATGAATCGTAAGGATCGAAACATATTGCACTCCTATGGTGAAAATCCTTTCAAGAAGAAAAGAGGTATCATAAATATTTCAATGATCTTCTCTACTGAAATTTCATACCTTAAGGCGAACAACCAATGGTTCCTCCTCGCGAGTTTCTTCGGGTTTTTTCAAATCATCAACAGGATTGACATCTTCTTCAAAGATGGTTACTGTTTCATTATCGTCTATTTTTGTATCAATAACATTTTCCGTTCCAGAATTTTTTCTTGCATCACTTTTAATATCTGAGATAGCTCCACTTTCACCCTATTTCTTAAACTTAGTTCTAGTACCCACATGTTAGCTAAATCATTTTCAAGAGCTACCTCCTTTTTTTTTTGCCTCTTCCATTTTCTTTCGGTAATCATCTTCTATAAGTTCCTTTTCAGCTAAGGCAGCCTCCAGAGCTTCCTCTCTTTGTTTCCTTGCGTGAAGTTTTTTTCTTTTTACATATTACACACACACACACATACACGCATTGAAATTAAATGACAAGAGGCTTTCAGCAATCTTGTCATTTAAGTCCTTGATTTTTTCTAGAAGGGAAGAGATTTGATCTTCTCTTTCTTTTACACTCGGTTTTTCTGATTCAAGAAGCCTCTCAAACTCTAATGCTCTTTTTGCCTCCAATTCAGCATTCAAACCACTTTGTTTATGAAGATCTTCAAATTCAATGCGTCATCTCCAGAGATCTTTAGTTTTTGTTCCAACTCTTGAATCTGCTTGCGGGAATTTTCAAAATCATTAGTCAAACTATCAAATGCTTCTTTCACCGCTATCAACTCCTTGTTCTTCGCTTCTTGAGCATGCAGTGCTTCTTGCAAACTGATGAGCTACGAACTGTGTTTCTCTTCAGACTCAACAATTAGCTCTTTCGATTTTTTGTGATCAAGTTCAAAAACTTCAAACTTCTTTTCACTTTCTTTAAACTTCTGCTTTGTGAGTGATACCTCATCCTGCAGCCTTGAATTTTCTGACTCTAAATGCTTCAAACTTTCAGCTAATCTCTCAATTTCATGCTCAAGATCTCTTGACCTTTCTTGGGCCTCCAATAATTCTCTGCTCGAGTTGCTCGAACTTCTTTCAACAATAGTTTATTTATCCTCTGTGGATGCTGTTTTGGCTGGAGCATCCTTCGCCTCCAGAGTCTCCTTTTCTACTTCTATGAACTCCCCTTCCAGAGCATTGTCCTCCTCTTCGTTCTTAATTTCTTTTTCTACTTGAGTCGCATCCCCATTCGTGATCTGTCATAAGATTTGGGAAACCATGTATGAATATCAAGAACTTCTAAGAATTAATAACTGTAATTTTAGTATGATATTTGTAGGCCTAAATATTTCTATCAAGTTCAGATATTGAGTTATCCAAGCTCCATTAGTCATGATGCCACAACACTAAAATGGTTTGCTTTTGTTAGAAAAGAAAAACAAAATTAAAGAAAGTTGTGCACATAACATGCCAAGAAAAACCATTACAACTTAGCATACATACACTTTGTCAACTGATTTATCATATGTTACATAAATGTTGTAAACACACACATAACCACCGTTACTAAATTCTTTATTCTGCTTCAGTCATCAATCTCAAACCAAATTGAAAGCTATTAGAATAACACAAGAAAAAACATTTAGAATAAATGTTGTAAACACACACATAACCAACTTGGGAGAGATCTATCCTAAGCCGACCAACTGTTTCCTCAATCTCCTTCATCAGCATCACGTCCGCCATGACGAACTAACTAGCTCTATCGGTGGCAAGATTTGAACGAGCAGTAGATCTTCCACTGTAAGGATTTATTTAACGTAACCTATGATTATTTTCGTAAGAAAGAAACAAAATTTCTGAAAATTTATTGAGGAAGGGAGGGAAAAGAACTGACGATTATGAGAAGAGTATAGAGATGCCAGTGTTAAATGGAGAAACCAATCGGCGAGGGCCAGATGCAGGATGCTGTACTGAGAGGGCCGGTTGATACTTCGACAGCTGAGAGTGCAGCGTGCGGCGGCAGTCGATAAGATGGTGTCGAGTAGGAACGGCGAGCGGCGGGGCGAGGTGCAGTGGCTGGTAATGGGAGGAAGGAGGTGGCTGATAGGGAAATAGAGTTTAGAAATGGGATAGATAGGATAGATAGGGATAAAAGCGGGAAATGAAAAAAAATGGGGGGAAATGGTTTTTTTTTTTTTTAAAAAAAAAGAAAAGCGGATCTTTAATATCGGTTTAAGTATACCTACAATGTCGGTTTAAAACCGACATTAAAGATCCATTTTTTTTATAAAAAAAAAAAACAAAATCGACATTATACATCCGGTTTAACTTTTTCCAACCGACATTAAAGCCCAAAATTCTTGTAGTGAAAGTTCAAGTATTCTTCCAATAGTCAAGGGACTTTTAGGTTTATTGGATTTCTATTCAAGTAATAGATCTATTTAATAGCACCTTTATTGAATTTTCAGAATAAGCTCCATTGTTTACATACCACGAGGTTTAGAAAACTAGAGAGAGATCATTTTTTCTTAAGAAATTCCTTCATTTTTCTTGTGAGAAAAACTTAGAAGAAGAAAAACCCATTTTTTTTAGAGAGCGATTTCGATTTCCAAAAGCAAAACTTGTAACTTTTTCTGTGAGATTGAGTCTATTTGCACTCAAACTTGTATCAACATGCAACTATCAGTGGAATACTTAAAGAACTTCAACCTCCATACGTAGGTAGTTCTTTTTCTTGGGGTATTATGTAATTAGGCATTTTCTTGAGATTTTCTTGAACTTTTTTTTTTATGTAATTACTTTCTTTTGAACGTTCTTGCTGAGATTTTGAATAAAATTGATTAAGATTGAATTGACGAATCAAGATTAATCAATTTTTGTATGCAAAAATTACATAGTTCTATAATAAAATTGTAATTGTAGTTACAAGAATTAGTAGTCTTGATAGAAAATGTGGACTTCTTTTCCTCTTTTCTTTAAAAAATCTATTAATTCAGAACATTCATGTAATCAATCTTGAATTTTCAATCTTTTGATTTCAAGATTGGAATAGTTAAGAAAACCCATGAGTTTAATGTAATTTAGGGATTGGTTGTGAAATGTCTTTAGGAAGCAATTAAGACGTAGATTAGGGTTAATTGTGAAATTAGCTAATTAGGGCATTAGGAGTTTATTCTTAATGAACTATTGAATAATATAACTGCATGATTTCTTATTAAGTTAATGATGGAATTGCTTAGTTATATAAAATCCTAGTTCTTAAATCAACTAACCCCCGCTCCATTTAATCTTTTGCATTTAAGAATTCAAATAGTCAATTTTTAGGCCAATTATTTGTGGTTTTTTTGGGACTGAACTCTTACTTCTACTATCACTACGAGTTAGTTCTAGTTGTAGTTAGAGTACAAAATAAATTTAATTTGTTTTGGGTAGATAGAATTAGCGACACCTACTTTACTCTGAACAACATTCTAAAGTAAAATGATGTATTTGTGTGATAAATACTTATTCATTTGGAAAGTAAAAGTTGCAAACCTATAAACGGGTCAAGCTGTGTTGATGAATTAATTTTAAGTAAAACCATGTAATAGTTAACAAGTGTTGTTAACCATTTTTTTCATTTAAACATCAATTTCTAATTGTCAAACAGATAAATCTTCATCCTAGTGTGAGAATTATGAGATAACTCAACCTTTGCAAGGGCTTATGTTCGAAGGAAAAGGAAGAGGAAAAATGTGTTCGTCTTTCGATATGCGTTAATCTCTATGCATCGATGATCATGCGTTGGACTAGAGAATATGCAATATGCATTAAGTGTGTATGTAATGGCCATTTGTTCCCGTCACAAGTTTTCTTGCTCTCTCGCCAAGTATAACGAGAACGCAAGTTTCTTGGGATGATCTAAGGTAAAACATAGGGACTTGTAACTATATTTGTGAAGAAATGCGTTTGAGGCGATGAATAAAAGTAAGAAGACAGAAGTTAATGGATTATGCACTATTCCTACTCCTAACTAAACAGATTGAGCAATGGAAGTTTGACTGTGAGAATTGGAAGAGGCGGCAAATATTAACGCATAATAAAGTGAATAAAGGACCAGAATTATAGAGGGAATGAATTCGCCACTTCATTACGCTTGGTCGCAAGAGTAATCCCAACTCGCCAGACCAACGCATCGCACACCTCTAGATGGTCAGTCACATGCTTATATCTCTATAATGCATGGTTGCATTGAGCATAAGCTCACTCCTATCTCTAGGAATACTGCTTACTTTGCTTTAGTGTGTTCCACTACTTACCCTCTTGGGCAGTTAATTTAGCTAATCAGCTCATAGACAAGCATTGTGATAGCCTCACACCAAGCAAAGAGGATTAATCGCTATACTTGCACAATACACATCTCTTGATGGTTTGCTACATGCGTCATATCTCTAGGCCGTATGATTGAGTATGCGATTCTTGCAATTAACACTTAACTCAGTGATGAAGGTAAACGATGATAAAGAAGAAGTTAATGATGAAGATGGTGCTAAAGAAACTAAAGAGATGCATTGGTTACAAAATGTATTAATCCTAAGCCAAAATGTAATACAATACAGAGAGAAGATGAGAGATGAAGGGCTAGATGTATGCAATCTCTTGCTTTTCATCCGAAGTGCATCAAAACTGCCGGTGGTGTCATGGATGAGTGGTGAAGACGTCTCTCTCGATCTCTATCTCTGGCGAAACTTCGATCGTCACTCGGAAAGGCTTGTGGAAGTGAAGAATTCTCAAAGAATCTCTTGCTCATGCTCTCATCTATGATCACAAGAATCTGCCTAAGGTAGAAACTCAGATGGTTTGAAGTTAAGCTCCAAGGCTCTATTTATAGAGCTCAAACGCCGACAACATTGATGATCCCATTCTGACTCACTGCTACTTCTATCACGGTATGGGAAATGTCAGCATCACCTTATCTTGTTGGTATTCCCAAGGTATGCGTTCATGCTCGTTTCTCTTGAAGTGTCAACACATTCCACCCACTTTGCGATCAATCTTCTATTATGATTATCACTCTCTGGACGCAACATTCCATGCGACAAACTAGTTTTCATGAAGATCAGTGTTTCGGATTGATGCATGCGATCAATTCCCGCAGTAGCTGCAAAAATAGACACTTTGATGCAGAATAACACATGATATAGAGTTAGTAAGGACTTTCGGTGCTGGCCGACATAAGCTCACTTTTTCACATGAATTCTTGGTATTATTAACACATATTCTGCTTATTAGCCCTCATAGTTCTAAGTAAAAGGCTACAATAGCTTGTATTTTTACAAGCTATCACACCCCCAAATTTAGAATCATGCTTGTCCTCAAGCATGTCTTATACTTAGGAAATTCAAAACTTACCCTTTGACTTTTCCTTTGCGTTGACCAATTTTTCAGAATATAATTCACTTGCACCTCTAACCTTGGCAACAACATTCTCCTTAAACTTAGCTACTTCTTCTAAGAGATATTTTTCTAAGTTTAATTCTAGCAAGCCTTTGCTAAAAAATTTTTTACTCATTGCAGACAACTTTGTTTTTAGCTTTTTACAATGCATTTGTTTAATACGATTCAAAGCTTTGCGATTCATTATTAGATTGAGGCGTTGAACCTGGTTTCGCTCTTTGTTTTGGTTTGCTCCCACGGGTGTCATATGGGCATTCAACTTCGGTTGCGTGCCATATTCAACTTAACTCTTGTCTTAGCTAATTGAGTTGTGCCAGACAGAGGAGTTGGTACTATGTGTTGATTCTAGTCACCTACTTTTGTTTTGGTTTACCTGCACGGGTGTCATGCGAAGTATCCAATTACGGGTAAGTACCTTTCACAACTTTAACTCTTATCAGCTTGGGTTTCCCTTTTGCGCTTACATGGAGCTTTTATTATGATTTTTTTTTTTATAATCATCGCAATGTTTAGAATGGTGGCATTTGCCCGGACAATTGCCACCCCCAAGTTTAGAGAGTGGCAGGGTTCTTGCCAAGAAGCTGAAAACAAACTCGTTTAAAAATGCGGTAAAATAGGTTTGAACAGAGGTTTGCACATAATAAAACTTAGGACTGTTAAACTTTGAAGAAGCTATTAAAGCAAGGTGAGCCATGCGACATTTAGTTAGTGGATGTAGTGAATTTACATAAGTATCATCATGGATGCTAATCTATCAATGCAAAAGAAAGAACATAGACAAAAGAGAATTTCATAAGGGACACATAAAAGATAACAAGAAGAGAAACATATAAGTAGAATATCAATTGCATTAATACTTAGCACTCATGCAGAGGAAATATCCATGCGTTGAATGATGGAGAGGATTCTTCTTTCGAAACAACGCATCGAGAAGAAATTATTATCACACCTACGAGGAGTGAACGCACACCTCATCCAAGTAATCAGTTGCAAATCTAAAATGACAATATTCAACTAAATCAACTAAAGAAGTTAACTCGGAATGCAAAGTAAAGATAGAGTAGCAGACGTCCCTGGAGAGATTGGAGTGAAGTCACTGCAAGGATTCTTTCATGCAGGAGATTGAACTCGATTGCTTAGGTCAAGGAATTCGTTGCCTTGACCATCAGAGCTTCCAACATTCGTTGGCCGCATGGTGGTTAACATGCTCCTAAAACTGCTTCCAGCTCGTGCGACAGATAACCTTTCAATCTCAGGGTCAATATTTAATTTCGACGCATCACCTTCACTCAAATATCGTTTGCAACTTGGTCGCACAAGCTACAATACGCCCAAGACTAAAGGGGTGCCTGCAAAAACACAAAACTTAACAAACTATTAGTTGCCAAGTCCGGCAACGGTGCCAAAAACTTGTTCGAAGGAAAAGGAAGAGGAAAAATGCGTTCGTCTTTCGATATGTGTTAATCTCTATGCATCGATGATCATATGTTGGACTAGAGAATATGAAATATGCGTTAAGCGTGTATGCAATGGCCATTTGTTCCCGTCACAAGTTTTCTTGTTCTCTCGTCAAGTATAACGAGAATGCAAGTTTCTCGGGATGATCCAAGGTTGAACACAGAGACTTATAACTAAATGATGTTTGTGAAGTAATGCAGTTGAGGTGATGAATAAAAGTAAGAAGATAGAAGTTAATGGATTATGCACTACTCCTACTCCTAACTAAACATATTGAGCAATGGAAGTTTGACTGTGAGAATTGGAAGAGGCGGCAAATATTAAT
This sequence comes from Benincasa hispida, assembly GCF_009727055.1. Taxonomy (NCBI): domain Eukaryota; kingdom Viridiplantae; phylum Streptophyta; class Magnoliopsida; order Cucurbitales; family Cucurbitaceae; genus Benincasa; species Benincasa hispida. Next base: position 355,945 of record NC_052350.1, on the reverse strand, counting down.
GCATAATAAAGTGAATGAAGAACCAGAATTATGGAGGGATAGAATTCGCCACTTCATTATTCTTGGTCGCAAGAGTAATCCTAACTTGCCAGACCAACGGATTGCACACCTCTAGGTGGTCAGCCACATGCTTATATTTCTATAATGCATGGTTACGTTGAGCATAAGGTTGCTTCTATCTCTAGGAACACTGCTTACTTTGCTTTAGTGTGTTCCACTACTTACCCTCTCGGGTAGTTAATTGTAGCTAATCAGTTCATAGATAAGCATTGCGATTGCCTCACACCAAGCAAAGAGGATTAACTCGCTATACTCGCATAACGCACATCTCTCGATGGTTTGCTACATGCATCATATCTCTAGGCTGCATGATTGAGTATGCGATTCTTGCAATTAACACTTAACTCAGCGATGAAGGTAAATGATGATAAAGAAGAAGAAGATGATGATGAAGATGGTGCTGAAGGAACTAAAGAGATGCATTGATTACAAAATGTATTAATGTCTTAAGTCAAAATGTAATACAATATAGAGATAAGAGAAGAGATGAAGGGTTAGATGTAAACAATCTCTTGCTTTCATCTGAAGTGCATCAAGGTTGCCGATGGTGCCCGAAGGAACTCTTATATAAGAGTATCTCTGAGCGGAAGCGAATCTTTCCAAAAGCATTGTGACAGAATTGCCACATTTACATTCACACATACAAATATGTATCAAACTACTAAATTACCGGTATGCTTAGAGATAAATAAACAAGAGAACGAGTAAACTTACCAGTTGAAGACTCTCTTCACTTGAAATCTCGCTCTCTCCACGAATGGAAGTTTTTGATCTCGCTGGAACATTAGGCTATCGTTCAGCAACAACAGATCGTCTACCACGAATAACTCCACACAAATAGATGAAGAAGATGAGGACGACACCACCATTTTGAACCCTTATTATTCTCAGAGTGAGAATCCAAAGAGTGGGCTCTGTTCGGATTTGGTAGATGATAACGGGCAGAAATGCACATTATTACAACGCAAAGTCAAAAAACAATGCAGGATTGCGATGATAAAAATATACAGTATTGCGTCCAAAAGCATTAAGTTCACAACATTGTGATCGCATGCATCCATCGCATTAAAACAGTTAACTTATGTATTTTTGTGCAGGAAAATGCATTGACGCAAGGTGGAAATGCGATCCGAAGAAATTAACGCATAAGAGATTGCGACCGCAAGGCTATGCGATCGTTTGTGCTCGCGAAATCAAGATTGTGGCAATAAGGCTATGCGATCATTTGCGTTCAAAAATCTGCTCAAGAAGATGGCCATTGATAATTGGCAGAAATGCCAGTTATTATAAGCCTTTTATTTAGAATTATGAGGGCTAATAAGTAGAAAATGCGGTGATAATACTTAGAATTTGCGAAAAATTGAGTTTTGCGTCGATTAGCACCTAAATCCTCACTGATCCCAATATTACGCATTGCTCCGTGCCAAAGTGTCTATTTTTGTAGCTATCGCAGGAATCAAACGCATGCGTTGGAAATAAGCAATCGTAGACAAACGCATGCGCTGGAGCCAGGCGACCGCAAAGACAAACGCATGCGCTGAAAATCGAGCTATTGAATAGATGAATGTATGTGGCGATCGCATGCATCCATTGCATGGAAGTTTCGGTGATCAAGCGAATGCGGTGATCAATTGGAGATTGCGGCCACGGAGTGACAACCATAATAGAAGAACGATCACAAGATGGGTAGAACACGTTGATACTTCAGCTGAATCAAGCTCGGACGCATACCTTAGGAGTATCAATAAGATAAGACGATGTGACATTACCCATACCGCGACAAAGGCAGCAGTGAGACATAATACAATCATGATAGCTGCCGGCGTTTAAACTCTATAAATAGCCCCTTGGACCTTCATTTCAAAGCATCCGAACTTCTGCCTCAAGGCAGAGGTTTGCGATCATAGAAGAGAGCATGAGCTAGATTTTTAGTGAGAATTCTTCATCTCCACCAACTAGACCGAGTGACGACCAGAGCTTTCGCTGGAGAGAGATATCTCCACCATTCATCTATGACACCACCGGTAGCCTTGACATAGAGTCTTTCATTTCTCCTCTAACCTCTGTATTGTATTACATTTTAGCTTAAGATATTAAGACATTTTGTAATTAATGCATATCTTGATTCCTTCAATGCCATCTTCTTTATCATCATTTACCTTCATCGTTTATTTATCAAAGGCGATTGCATACTTAATCGTGTAGCCTAAAGATAGGATGCATGTAGCAACCCACCGAGAGGTGTGCGTTGTGCGAGTATAGTGAGTTAATCCTCTTTGCTTGGTGAAAGGCTGTAGCAACACTTGTTTATGGGTTGTTGCAATGCTTGTCTATAAGTTAATTAGCTGCGTTTAACTGCCTGAGAAGGTAAGAGATGGAACACACTAAAGCAAAGTATGAATTGTCTCTAGAGATAGGCACAATCTTATGCTCGACGCAACCATGCACTATAGAGACATAGTTATGCGGCTGACCACTGAGAGGTGTGTGATGCATTAGTGCGACAAGCCGGGATTACTTAAGCGATTTAAGATAATAAACATTACTATACATTAATGGTTGTTGTGTATCTACCAATTCTTATCGCAAGTCTCCTATTGCTCTATTTGTTTAGTTAGAAGTAGGAGTAGTGTATATCCATTAAACTTCTTCTTTTTACTTTTATTCATCATCTCAAATGCATTACTTCACAAGCATTATTGAGTGACAAGTCCCTGTGTTCGACCTCGGATTACTCGAGAAAATTGCATTTTCGTTATACTTGGCGAGAAGGTAAGAAAACTTGTGATAGAAACGCATGGTCATTGCATACTAGATTAACGCATTTTCATTCCAACGCATGACCTCCGACGCATGGGCTTATACACATAGCTTAAGCATGTCCAACGCATGATTGCGTGCAATAATCCTATCATCCGTTCCCTCTTAATCATCAATAGAGCTGACGCATCAAGGTGGGCGTATCTGGGTGAAAGCTTAATAAATCACGATGGGACAGAAAGTTGATGACGGTTGATTCCGAATTAAGTTGATAAGCCGTTAACGACCTACTGTAGCAAGTATACTCAACTTTTCGGTGACAAATATTCGGCCCATCAGACAGAGAATTAATGCCATCCCATCAGTGCAATCATAAGAGATAAGAAGCTTCTCACCTTGAAGCTTTATAAATACCGAGGGCCATCTTCAGTGAAGGGTTTGTTCAGTTAGTTAGTTCGCCAGTTTTGAGAGTTCACCATTTAGACGATACTTAGCCTTGTTCTTAGTTTCTTATACTTAGAAGGCAGAGCGAGAGAAGGGAAGAGACGTCTGAAGATCACCCTGGTCAGCTCGAGAGAGTGTCAGGGAGCGTGGAAAAACAGAGAGAGGGCCGACTCTTGCGAGAGCAAGAATATCTTTTGAGCAGAGTAGAGAAGAGTAGTGTAAAAGCCTTGGGAAACAAGAAATTGCTACCAGGCTCTTTATTCTTATTCCGCATTGTCATTCTGTATTTTGATTATATGTCTATTAAAAAAAACTTGCTTATCTACATCTGTTCACTCTCTTTAAAACATGCATGAGTAGCTAAATCTATCAAATGGGTTGAGAAGTACTTAGCTAACATGACCTAGGATTTTCATCGCATGCGGTCATCTTGTCTTATGTTGCGTCCATCACCCCTTTAGAGCTACTCGAAAGAGAGTATAAAGAAAGAACTTAAGACTTGAGAGAGCTAGGTTAGAATCTAGACTCGAGAGAGCAAGATTAGATCTACATAAGCAAGAGATAGAGACTTAAAGATAAGCTCTGTTTGTCAACATGCATCTCATGCACCCTAGAGATAGGTTATGGTATTATGCGGTCGCCTTGTATGTGTGTGTCAATCATCATCGCATATACAAGAATAGAGGCTTATGTGTAAGTCCTATAGACAACATTGCATATATCGCATGCGTTCTAAAACTAGAAGCCATAACATTTGCGTTGAGAGATGACTTGCTGTTGTATGTGTGTAGCATGATCGCATAACATGAACACAATCCTAGGAAGTGTTAGCTAAACCCTTTATCAACCCGTTCCCCCGCATATTCATTGCATCTTTCGTAATATTAACTCTTTTCTTAACTCCGCCGCATATATTTTATACTGTAAAGAACAAATCAACCAACTCTTTGATTTATTGTTACCGCAAAGTGATCTAAAAATTACCATCGCATATTGTTTTCCTTAGTCCCTGAGTTCGACCTTGGGCTTACCAAGAAAATCAGTAGGGTTTATACTTGGATCTGACTGAGAAAACTTGCATGCTCAATGCATTTTTCATCAACGCAATCCCTACCATTATTTCATCGCATAAAATAATGCATCAAGTTTTTGGCACTGTTGCCGAGGACTTCAGCAATACAGTGTGCTAACGGTAATTTTCTGATTTTCTTTGCAGCTTTCAATCTCTGACGGATTACGACCCAAAGATTGAAAGAACGTTCTGACAAAGACTGAGAGATAGCCGCCGACAACAACAACAAGAGAAAGATAACATGGCGAAACAACCAGGAAATGGAGCACCAAATGAAAATAATGTCATGGTGAATCCCATCCTATTGGCGAACAACTGCAATAGGCCCATTAGGGACTATGCATTGCTTAACCTCTACGATTTCTCCCAGGAATCATGAGGCCCGCTCTTGACGGATCGAGGTTCGAAATGAAACCGATGATGCTGCAGATGATCCAAACTGCTAGACAGTTTGGTGGTAGGCGGGGCGAGGATCTGCATGCCCACCTCCGGAGTTTAATCGAGATCTGCAATACTTTTGTGTTCCCTAACATCTCCACTGAGGAGGTTCGACTAACTTTGTTTCCATTTTCGTTGTGTGATCAGGCACGAAAATGGGCTTATTCTCTCGAGCCAGGGGAGATTACCTCATGGAAGCAAGTCGTGGAAAAGAAGAAATACTTCCCTCCAACAGAGAACGCAAGAAGAATGAAGTTAATTACGAATTTTAAATAGGATGTTGACGAATCGCTCAGCGACGCTTGGGCGAGGTTTAAGAGGCTGGTAAGAGATTGCCCACATAACGGCTTACTAGACTGCTTACAGATGGAGATTTTCTACGAAGGATTGACCCCTACATCGCAGACGGCTGCCAATGTGGTAGCAACTGGTGGTCTACTTGATAAAACTTACGATGAGGCGAAAAATATACTTGATCGAATATCAAAAAATCATGAGGACTGGAGAGAAAGCAATCAAAGATTAAGAATTAAAGACAGTGATGTGAACAACGAGGCCATCGCATCCCTTCAGAACCAAATGACTGCGATGATGAGTTTGATACAAGGCATCACAATTAATAGCACGGGAGCGCAAAAAGGGAAGGTCAACGCAATTGCCCAAAGTGACCACAAGTGTGTTATGATTGTGTGAGAAGCACATCCGATGGCAGAATGCCCAGGAAATCCGTATCAGTATGCTTCTTAAAGAAAAAACCCTTATTTCCGATACGTTTAACCCTGGGTGGAGAAACCACCCCAATTTCGCATGGAAAAATCAACAACAAAAGCTTTCAACCAGTGGCGTAAAAAGAAGGGCCACCTAGATTTTTCCCTGCGAACCAACGGTCCAACGCTTAATCAAGCCAGCAATTCGCAGGCACCACAATTTTCATCCTTAGAGAGCCTACTGAAGCAGTATATGAGAAGAATGAATCAGTGCTTCATAATCAAGCAACGTCCATCCGAAACCGTGAAGTTCAGTTAGGGTAGATCGTGGGCAAACTAAAAAAATAGATCTCAAGAAGCGTTGTCGAGAGCTCAAACTGAGCTCCTCGCAACTCTAAGGATACGGGAAAGGAACAATGCTTAAGCAAATCTCTTTGCTAAGCGAGAAAAATGACAACGAAAGTAGGGAGGAACCCATCACGACCAACTTGAATGCGCGGTGATAACCAAGGACCCATTAACATTTTGATTCAGAAGAGTCCGAGAAGATGAACCCAAAAGTTGCGTCCACCTTCAAACCTCTAGAACGCGAGATAGAAGAAGTCCAGGCACCACCATTCCTGCAGAGATTGAAAAAGAAACAGAATGATGAAGATAAAATCGCTACAGAGGCAGTAACGCAAAATACAACGATCCCACCAAAAATGTGCGACCCAGGAATCTTCATGATACCATGCTCAATTGGAGGGGTCTACAGTGGTCAAGTACTATGTGATCTTGAGACGAGTATAAATGTAATGCCTCTATCAATCTTCAAACGATTGAATATGGGCAAACTCACGCATAGAAACTATCAATCTTCACGATACCATGCTCAATTGGAAGAGTTGTAAACCTGCCTATTCATTATATGGGTTTAATAGAAACCTTAGCTATCATATTTGATGGCGACATTGAGAATCTATTGTCCTATAAACAAGCAATGGATGATGTAGATAAAGATGATTGGATCTCGAATGAAGTCTATGTACTTCAATTCAGTCTAAGATCTTGTAGATCAACCTGATGGGGTAAAACCTATAGGTTGCAAATGGATCTACAAGAGAAAAATGGTACAAATGGTAATGTGCAAACCTTTAAGGCTAGACTGGTGACAAAGAGTTATACCCAGATTGAGGGAGTTGACTATGAGGAGACTTTCTCATCTGTTGCCATGTTAAAGTCTATCAAGACACACTTATCTGTTGTCGTATATTATGACTATGAGATTTGGCAAATGGACGTCAAAATTGCCTTTCTGAATGAAAATCTTGAGGAGACCATTTATATGCAACAATCAGAGGAATTCACAACCCAAGGTCAAGAGCAAAAGGTTTGCAAGCTTAATTGGTCCATTTATGGACTGAAACAAGCTTCTCGTTCTTGGAATATAAGGTTTGATACTGCGATCAAATCTTATGAATTTGATCGAAACGTTGATGAGCCTTGTGTTTATAAGAAAATAACCAATAGTTCAGTAGCTTTTTTAGTGTTATATTTAGACAATATCCTACTCATTGGGAATGATGTAGGACTACTGACTGATATAAAATAGTGACTACCTAATTCCAAATGAAAATTTTGGGAGAGGCACAATGTATTATGGGCATTCAGAGCTTTAGGGTTTGTAAGAACAAATCGTTGGCCTTGTCTCAGGCATCGTATATTGACAAGATGCTTGTTAAGTATTCGATGCAAAACTCCAAGAGTGGTTTGCTATCTTTCAGGCATGAAGTTCTATTGTATAAGGAATAATGTCCTAAGATAACTCGAGAAGTTGAGGCGTTGAGACGTATCCCTTATGCATCAGCTGTTGGCAGCCTAATGTATGCAATGCTATGGACTAGATCTAACATTTGCTATGTAGTAGGGATAATCAATAGATATCAGTCTAATCCAGGATTAGATCATTGGGCAGCTATTAAAACTATCCTCAAGTATTTTAGGATAACAAGGGACTACATGTTTGTGTATGGGTTTGAGGATTTGATCCTTATAGGATACACTAAATCTGATTTTTAGATTGATAGAGATTCTAGAAAATCAATTCAGGATTAGTGCTCTCTCTTAATGGATGAGTTGTAATTTAAAGTTGTACCAAGCAAGGGTGCATTATTGACTCCACTATGGAGGCAGAATATGTAGCAGCTTGTAAAGCTGCCAAGAAGACTGTGTGGATTAGTAAAATATTGACTGATCTAGAAGTTGTTCTAGACGTGTCAAAGCCCATCATACTTTATTGTGATAACATTGGTGTTGTAGCTAATTCCAGGGAGCCAAAAGCCACAAACGTGAAAGTATATTAAGCACAAGTATCATGTGAGTCGGGAGATTGTGCATTGAGGGGACGTGATTGTCATGAAGATCGTTTCGGAGTACAACATTGCTGATCTGTTTACAAAAGCCCTCAGAGCTAAAGTGTTTAAGGGTCACCTGGAGTCTAGGTCTACGAGAGAGGCTGCATCTAGTCTAGAACAAGTGGAAGATTTTACTAGACGTGTATTATATGCCCTAGTTTCTTGTTTTTTGTATACTGTTGTACTTATTTGTGCTTTTGGTATGTACACCCCACTAGCTTTAGAACAAGTGGGAGATTGTTCGAGTTGATGTCCTAAATTTCGTGATCTTGTAGTTTGTAATTGTATTATACAACCATTTTATTTATCTAATAAAATAAGAGGTATTTTATTTGACATTTAGTTGCATTAACCCATAAAAACTAATAAACTAAGATCCAAGGTTATCTTTTGTAACTTAAACATGTATATGGAGACATATAGGTAGATCATGTTTAAGTGATAATCTAAACGACTTGTAGTAGATGAATAAGACCGAATACCTTATCCTTGTGACACTACGAAATATGTCACGCATTGTAGTTATTACAGTTGTTGTAAAGTGCTACAAATGATATGATCCTAATTATTTTTATATGAAGACACGTGAGCGGAGGTATTCTATACAAAGAGTTTGTATAAGACCGGACCATGAAATGAATAGTCTTTCTATATAACACCATTACTAGAAGAGACATACATTTCACCAAGATGACTATAGGTGACTTGACTTGAATCTTGAGTGAGTTGTGAATTCCTGCCTACGAAGACGGTCTTCTTATCTATATAGGTGAGAATGACCAATTTCGCCGACTTAATATGCCTACCATTTTGGGGATTCTTCTGATTGGGGAGCTGAAAATGCAACTACACAAGAAGAAATTCATTCATTCCTTACTGTTAGGGCAAATAGATAAATTGCTCCCTTAAGGACTGATTCCGGAGCTTGAACTGTTGGGGTTGATGCCCGAAAGTCTTGGGTTCTATAGTTTGTAAATAGTTTGTACGAACGCTTGTATTATATAATATATGATATTTACTTCACATCTTGTTTTTGCTTAGTTGTATGTTTTATTTGCTTTACCATAAACCAATAAACATAAAATCCCTGGTTATCTGTATGTAACTTAAGCATGTATGTGGTGACATACAAGTTAATTATGTCTTAAGTGATAACCAAAATGACCTGTAGCATATGGATATAAGAAGGAAACCTTATCCTGGTAATACTACGGATGCGGTCCACTTTGTGGAATGGTTACAAGTGTTGGACTTATCATAGATGGTCTGATCCTGATCATTCGTATAGGGGACATGCGAGTGGGGGCGTCCTATACAAAGAGTTTGTATAAGACCTGACCACGAAGTATTAACGCTGTCTCTTATACACATCTAGATGTGTATAAGAGACAGATATAAAGAGTTTGTATAAGACCTGACCACGAAGTATTAACGTCTCGTTATATAACACCGTTGATGACAGAGACTTCACTTCACTAGGATGACCATAGGTAACATGATCTTAATCCTAAGTGAGTTGAGAACTCCTGCCATTGAGAGCGGTCCTTTGATTTGTATGGGTGCAAGTGGTCAGGTCGTCGATTCAAACCTACCATTATGAGGATTTTTCTGATTTGGGAGCTGGGAACTCAACTACACAAGATGGAATTCACTCTTTACCCGAAGTAGGGGCAAGCAGATAGATAGCTCCCTTAAGGGCTGATTCCAGGGCTTGAACGATGTGGCACCACACACCTTCTCTTGGCCTAAGATGTGTTCACACATAGTTGGACTATGTTGTATTGTTCATTAAAGAAATCAGTGGTACTTAAGAAGTTAGATGTAACTATAGGGGCAAAACGGTAAATTGGCCCAACTGTACTTATACGGATCTGTGAAGGGTCATCGTACTCATAATTGGTTATATCCGATGGACACAAAAATATATATGTGGTAAGAAGAGTTCAGTTGTTGGTCTTTAGTGGAATGTCTGGCAGTTAACGGATGGTGGATCTCGTGGCTAAAGAGTTTAGTGAGCTATTCATGTACCGTTGGAGCTTCGAGCCACAGGTCCATAAGGACCCCTAGGTAGCTTGGATAAAGTCGAAAATCCATATTCGCTTATTGTAACTGAAGAATAAAATGAAAATTTGTTTCATTTTGCAAAGGCTTCGAAAAAATCACAATCGGTGTGAAAGCGTCTTGATCACTTAGCCGAGAGCCTATACGATAGAGCTTCATCGATTATACGATCACACACTCGCGTTTAAACGATCACACGCCTTTCGCTAAATGATCACTTAGCTTTCCTAAACGATCGCCTAGCGTGCCGCGTTTTCTAAATGATCGTTTACCTATTATTAGACAATCGCTTAGTAAAAACTACATGATCGTGTAACTTTATCTAAATGATAAACATCCCCGCTATACGATAGCTTTCTCTCCCACTTGCTTATCGCCTATACGATCAGCCCGTTCCTCCGACCTCTACCAAATTCACCAAATACCACATTTTGGATTCTCACTCCGAGAATACCAAGGGCTCTAAGTGATGGTGTCGTCCCCGCTCTTGCTTGCTCGTGCTTGTTCGTGTTGCTGTCATTCATGTAGACGATCGTTGCTATCGTGGCCGACTATTTTGCTGGTGATAGAGAACGTAGAGGTTTGCTTCCACTGCATTGAGTTCGAGATTGAAGAAAGTCTTCATTTACGTGAACTCAATCCCTTGTATTTTATTTATCAAAGCATGTCGTTAATTAGTGTAATTTGTATAACTGCTTGTTAGAATGTGTATGTTGTTTTTTTGGTCATAATGAAATCGGAAAAGATCCGAACGTGCTCATAGATGCTCTTCGTTAAGAGTTCCTTCATGAACAATGTGGCACCACACTCTCTCTTGGGCTTGAGAAGGGTTCAGTTATTTGGACTATAACTATTTCTTCATTAGAGGGGATCAATGGTACTTAAGGAGTTAGATGTAACTATAGAGGCAAAACGATAATCTTGGCCGTTGTACTTATGAGCAATTTGTAAGGGTCAAACGCACCGTTGATTGGTTATATCCAATGGACATAAAAATATATCTATAGTGCGGAATAGTACAACTATCAGTCTTTTATTGGAGTGACCGACAGTTAATGAAAGTTGATTAATTTAATTAAAGAAGTTTAATTAATTAATCTAATATCATTGGAGTTTCAATCTATAGGTCCATAAGGTCCCCTCATGGCTTCAATTGAAATTAATGAGAATTCAATTAATTTGAATTGTTCAAATTAACGAAGAGAAATTAATTATGTAATATATAATTAATATAATGTATGTGTTACATTATAATATAAATTTTGTTTGAGATAAATAAATATTTGAATATATTTCTAAATATTAATCATATGAATGAGATTCATATAAATATTATAGGTTAAAATTAATATGAATATGATTCGTATTAAATACTATAAGGTTAAATGAGAGAGAACAATAAACTATAGGTTATATTATATGTGATATAATATAAACTATAGGTTATGTGTTATATTAGATATAACATATGGTTTAATATATATATATATATATATATATATATATATATATATATATTATTAATAAAGTTAATTTTGAATTTTGAAAGTTTGAAATTGCTTTTTGATTTTTCTCTTTTTTTTTGAAATTCAAATAATTGGGGAGGGAGTTATTGTAACTTCCCTCAACCCACTTTCTTTAATAACCAACATGAAATTAGTTTCATGTATAGAAAGCGATTTTCTTCTCCCTTTTTTCCCTGCGTTCTTGAAGGTTTATGAAAAGAAAGAAAAAGAAGAAGTCTCTTTGTGATTTTTTGCTCTAAAAAATCAAACCTCTCCCTCATCAAAAAGCAATCTATTGAAGCCATAAGCTTTTAGCGATTCTCTACCTTAAGACTAACAGGGAAGAGCTCTTGGTGGTGTCCAATCTTCGGAGTTTGCTTGATGTGTTCATGAGTTCAAGGGAAGAAGAAGGTTGTTCGTGACCTTTGCAAAGGTTGGAGAGGATTCACGAAGAATTGGTCTTCAAGGGTACGTTGTTTTTATTCTCTTCTTCCTCTCCAACTATGACAACATGCTTAAAGTATTTTGTGTATATCATAGTTTTCCATCCTCTGTATTTTATGTCTTATAAAATTAAAATTGGAGCTCCGATCTTTCCGCTGCGAGAATACTCTTTTAAATAAACATGGAGTCACATCCCAACTCCCATCAACTGTTACATCTCAACAAAATGGTGTATTAGAAAGGAGAAATAAAACATTGTTAGATATGGTTCAGTTTAAGATGAGTTATGCTCATTTACCTGATTCGTTTGAGGTTATGCAATAATGACTGTAGTTTATTTTTTGAGTCGTGTTCCGCCCAAAAGTGTTTCTGAAACATCTTTGGAATGAAATGGTCGTAAAAGTGTTGTATCTCTTTCCTTTTCCTCTATGTGAATTAAGAAAGCATACTTAGTTTATTGTTTGTCATTTGTTTTGTTATTTCTTGTATTTTAAGTAGTTCCAAAAATGAATTCACCAAACAAGCGATCATTCTCTTTTGTTGCAGGAATTCAATTCCTTAACTTAATGCATTATTCCTTAAAAAAATTGATTTTAACTATTTCAAAATTACTTAACACCAAAGTGAGTTTAACTGACTCCTTATTAATACTAAGTAAAAACAATATAAGAGAATGAGCTAGATGATTGAGACTAAATTGAAAATTTAAAAACCATAGGCCAAATAAGTAATTTAAATTCTTAACACCAAAAGTGAGTTTAGCTGACTCCGAAAAACACACATAAATTTAAAAATGAAATTGAAATCTAATAGAGAATTAAAAAAAAAGAAAAAAAAAAACAAAGGCCCATTAAGTGGAAGGCCCAACCAACCAAGTGGGTGAGGGATTCCCCAATTTGACCAAAGAACCAATTCTCGAATGCCACTACGCACAACGATCTCTTTCAATGGGCGCAATATATCAAACATTTGGAACAAGTAAAAGACGACCCATCATCCTATAAACAACTGGCTTTTTTTAAAAGAATAATGAAAAAAAAAACACATATATTTATATTATTTAATATCATAATTCAAATTACCAAAACCAGAAAAAAAGAAAAGAAAGAAAAAGCATCCAAAGTTCGTCCGCCCTCACGCGCCACTCCACCGCGTGAATACGGTACTCGCATTTCAACCAATCAGCGCTAAAAGAGGCAAGCCCCACGGGTCCCACGTGATCCAACTTATTCATTCAGTTGCACTTTATCGACGCGCATCGTTGGCGCGTGACACACGCGCTGGTGCCTCCTTTGCCCTAATCTCCTGCGAGCGAGATCTTACTCTCTTATCCTGAAGAACCACAATAACCTCTGATAAAAATGCATATATCAACAATGCCCTTCCTCCACCACACCACCACCTCCATCGCCTCCTTCGATTCCGATCTTCTTCAATCGGTGGGATCGCCGTCGTCAGTTTCCGGTTTCGTTTATTCGTTTTTCTCCGTTGGCTTCTGGGACGCCGTAAGTTCCGATCTCCTTCACCTTTCTCTGTATCATCTGTTTTAATTTTTCCAGAATTTCTTTATTTTTTGTGTGTTCTTCATTTCCGCCGTTGGGGTTCTTTTTTTCTCTGATTTTATTTATTTATTTTTTGTGGTGTTGTATGTATTGCAGTCTTGAAGGTTCGATATGGAGCCGATGGACATAGTTGGAAAGTCTAAAGAGGACGCCTCGCTTCCTAAGGGTACTTGTAATTTCTGCGGTGGCTTTTGGTGTTCTTGTGTGATCTTTTTTGGGGGTTTTTTCCCCCATGGTGTAGTGAATTTGATGTGATGATTCATGGACTAATTTGGTGTTTCTTTTACTTTAGAACAATAATTTTAATTTTGGGTTCTTTTGTAATTTTTGAAGAGGAAGTATCGAATTATGCGTTGAAATTCATGTCTGGAAACTCTATATTTTGTAGCTTGAACGATTAATGGTACCGTTAATTATCGTTTCCACTGGAGAAGATGAACCTTGGTGCTTATTTTTTGTTTCTTGGATTTTGTTTGCTCGGTATGGCTGCATGGCGCGGCAATTTTTGGTGGGAACTTGAAAGTAGATAATTGTCAAGGGGAGTTCATGGAAGGGAACTCGTTGGTTGTTTTTCTTTTCAGACTTTTTCTTTGAGGATAAGCGAGTGACTAATATGCTGTATTCCATAACTAATTCTGGATGCCTGAGTTTCAGTTCACCAGTCCTTACTGTAATGTATTCACGTTCTATAGACATAGATAGATTTATTCTTTGGTATCATTCATGTTTTTGTTTTCATCCCGCTACACGAATTTCCAGTCACCCAGTTCCAAAAGTCATTTTTAAGTATTCTATGAAGATGGCAGAGTTCCAACAATAGTCGGTTTTTCTTTTGTACTGCAATTTCATCTTACTTTGAGGCTCTTCCCCTTTCTTCTTTGTCTTCTGCTGCCTTTGAGCCGGTTTTGTTTTGTTGTTCTTGATCAGCTTTTAAGCAGATGATGCCTTTCATAAGAAATAGTAGCTTTTGTGGACATTTATGTTCCTAAATGTTAGAGTTCCGCTTCTCCCGTTCCTTTTTCTTTCAGTTTCATAAGCTTACATGAATTGTTCAAACTTTGATATGATGGAATTTGGTGGCAATAATATGGCTCCCTTCCTTTTACAAACCAAGTAATTGAAGACCATTTAATTGCTTGAGCAACTGCTGAAGTTTGTTTTGTTTTGTTATGTTCTTTTCGATGTATGGGCTTCAAATCTCCAATCTTTGTTAGAGGTTGTTGAATTATGCTTAGGGTGGCAAGTGTTTTTGTTTTTTAAACCATAATTTCATAGTTCCCTTGTAGTTTGTTTTAGTTATTAAATTTCTTTCTTGTTTAATTTTTCTTTTTCAGCGACTATGACCAAAATTATCAAAGAGATGTTGCCCCCTGATGTACGGGTTGCAAGAGACGCCCAAGATCTTCTAATTGAGTGTTGTGTAGGTGAGAATATCTTGCTTTGTCATTTTCTTTGTATACTTTAACATTTTACATTTTAGTTCTGGTGTTGGTTTCTTGTACTACTGTTAGTGGCCGTTTGTGGTTCTATTTTTCCAACAAGGGCCAGTAGTTGTCTTCAGACACTGCTTTTTGTTGTACTATTTATTGTTTAGTTGATTTTTTGGACTTTTTTTTTTACTATTGTCTCGCCCCCAAACACACACACACGCACACAAGAATGTTATTCAGTTGAATAAGAATTTAAGGTGGTTGCAGGTTTTTATGACTGACCAATTATCACTTCTTACTCAAGAATTGCACTCACTTTATTTTGGTGTTCTTGCAGAGTTTATAAATCTTGTATCATCCGAGTCTAATGAAGTTTGTAGCAAAGAAGAAAAAAGAACAATTGCACCTGAGCACGTGCTGAAGGCTCTTGAGGTCTATGGACTATCCAAGTTTCCTTTACATTCTTGATAATAATATAGACTTTTATGTGTTACTTGTTATTATGCTTTAGGATAATACATGCTAGCATTGTCTTGTTTACCATCCAGCCCCATGGATTCAAAATTTCCTTTCCGTAGAAGTTTATTTCAGTATTGCTTGATACAGCTGTACAGCAAAGTACCAAAGCATTAAGTAAATGAATGTTATTCAGTGGAATTAGAATTTCAATGCCTCAATTATAACTTAGCAATATGTTTCTTGTCTGCTTGCTTGATGCGCTGCTCATACCATTCTGATCATGGAATCATTTTAATCCTCTCCTTTACTTTTTATTTTATGAGAAACCGGGCTTCTATTAAGAGAAATAAAAAGAAAGTTCTTTTTTAATTTAAGCACTGCTCATAATCGTTCTATCTAAATCTATAAATACTTTCAGCACAGAATTTATTTCAAGTCTACTTTGTCTTCTTTTATAGTTGACCTCAGCTTGAGTCGAGGATTAACCAGCTCTGACATAAAATCTTAGTTTCCTCCTATTTCACAGTGGAGGAGAGATAAATCTCAATATATGTTAACAACAATGTCACGTGGAGTTTGATAACCTCCGTTCTTGTATTTGAAGAAGAGTGATTTGTAGCTTTGCAGCTTTTGCTTGGTTACTTTACATTATGTCTGCTTTTGGGCTTACACGTATGTTTATATATATGATCAGGTGCTTGGTTTTAGTGAATACATTGAGGAAGTTTATGCTGCATATGAACAACACAGGCTCGAAACTATGGTAATACTTCAGTATATCTACTATTGTACCTGTTCAATGAATTAATTGAAGTGATTGATCGTCTAGAAGTTTGCTGTGGTCTAGATAATCAGTATCTATTTTAATTTTGTTCCTTAAAGAGGATTGTTTTCCATCATTCTCAAATTAGGTCATAAATTTTAGTTCTGACTACTCAAACATGAGTGTCTTAAGACATCTAGAAGCACTAACATTTTTCTTTTCTCTCTGTCGAGAAACTTCTGCAGCAAGACTCATTGAAAGGTGGGAAGTGGAGTAATGGCGCGGAGATGACCGAAGAAGAAGCTTTGGCTGAGCAGCAAAGAATGTTTGCCGAGGCACGTGCAAGAATGAATGGCAGTAACACTGCACCCAAGCAACCGGAGCCTGAGCAAAGTTTAGAGAGCTAATTTTAGGATCTTTATTTTCTTCAACCATAGGCAAGATTCCTTGACCCCTTCCATTTGTGCCTCAAATATGCCTTGTGCATATGTACAAAAAAGAAATGATTAACCTAGCTACTGGGCTCTGTGAAGATGCATTGTAATATATATCCATATTTGCGGATCCTTGTTTAGTTAATACAAGTAGTGACTGTGTTTAAATCTCTCTCCCTCTCTCCCTCTCGCTCTCTCTCCGTTATACTATCTCAATGGTAGACATATTTCTCACCTTTCAGAAGTGGGCTTTTCCTTGGCATTTTGGTTTTTTACTAATGCTGCATGACTTTCTTTAACCTTCAATACTTAATGAAACAATGTCTTTGGAGGAATCACAAGATGGATCTCGAGAGAGTGACTCCAGATATTTTTGTTGTATATGAAATATTGTAGATTTTTATGCCCAGCAACGTAGGTTTATGAGTTTGCTCAGTGCCCCAACAAGCTTTGTGCGTCATTCTCTTACATTGATTTGGATTTGATTTTCGTTAGATTGTCTATTCGTGAACAGCTACGGCTTATACTTAGAGTGGCTTTTGATGCCATCGTTTCACCGTCTATGATTGAAGTCAACCAAATGCCAATCTCACAAGTAAGCAACACAGACATTGCCTCTCTCTCTATCTCTCTTTTTAATTTGAAGTCTCTCTCTCTCTCTCTCTCTCTTTCTCTCTCTTTTTAATTTGAAGTCTCTCTCTCTCTCTCTCTTTCTTTTTAATTTGAGGTCTCTCTCTCACTTATGTCTCCCCGTATCAGTTGGTGGGGTCACTCTGTTTCTTTTGTCAGGATTCTCTTGCAGCACATCAATGAACCTTGAAACTAAGGATTAAATGATGAGAGCCCCACATAGCAAATAAAAGGGGAGAAACCACATTCTCTCTATTATACACTCCTTTCATTCTCTCTCCTACCAACCAACCTTCTACAGAATCTACCTTACTTCCTTCCCCTTGGTTTCTCAGCTGCAGACAGTAATGGCTCTGGAATCCTCCTCCAGAAGGCACTTCCATTGGACAAGGAAGGTTAGTAATGAAGATGAAGACGATTCCACCTTCAACTCCTCAGAATCTGCTGTAGAACAAAAGGAGGAGAACGCCAAGCCCATTTCACAGGAGCCAGAGGAACAGCAGCAGGTGCGAGCACAATTGACCAGGAGGAAACTGCAACAGCTCGCTGTCTCTCGGTTCCGTTCGGTTCTCACTGCCCTTGGCCGCAACCGTAACACACGGCACAGTCTCCGTTCTCGAGTGGTTGGAACACTATTTGGTTCCCGCCAGGGGCATGTTCATTTTGCATTTCAGAGAGATCCCAATTCACATCCAGCTTTCTTGATTGAGCTCGCTACTCCAATCAGTGGTCTGGTGAAGGAAATGGCATCTGGATTGGTTCGAATTGCACTGGAATGTGATAAAGAGAAAGATGAGAACAAGAAACCAGGAAGGAGACTGCTTGAAGAGCCTGTTTGGAGGACATTTTGCAATGGGAAGAAATGTGGCTTTGCGTCAAGGAGAGAATGTGGACCCAAGGAGTTGAAGATCTTGAAGGCTGTGGAACCAATTTCCATGGGTGCGGGCGTTTTACCGGTGAACAAAGGCACCGAGGGCAGTGGCGGTTGCAGCGGGGAAGGAGAAGGTGGATCAGATGGTGAGATTATGTACATGAGGGCAAAGTTTGAGAGAATTGTAGGCTCAAGGGATTCTGAAGCTTTCTACATGATGAACCCAGACAGTAATGGAGCTCCTGAGCTCAGTATCTATTTACTAAGAGTATAATTTGATGATCAACCATGGAAGGATTGATCTGAGTTACTATCAAGGTTCCTTCATTTCAGCAGCTGCATCTCAGCCAAAGGCCAGCTCCATGTGCTGTTTTTTCTTCTCTTTTTTGATGTGCTGTACTTTGTATTATTACCAGTTTAGGATTTCTTCCTTTTTGTTGGGTTTGGGGGGGATACATTACAAGATGATGGTGGGTTGGGGAGATGAAGATGTAAATGTAAAGTTTCTGTTTAATTCATGATTAATTACAATTACTTTAAAAAAATTTCTTTGATTTTCCCAAGAATAGTACTCATTTTCACTGGGTAAATCTTCATTTGATCTCTTCAAAAGGTAGGGAAAAAAAAATCTCCATCCTATAGGACCAACAGAGGCTGTGTTGTCTTGTCCAATCTTATGACATCATAAAATATGTAATGTTATTTGGGCATGTGATGTGATGAT
Source organism: Benincasa hispida (assembly GCF_009727055.1). Lineage (NCBI taxonomy): Eukaryota > Viridiplantae > Streptophyta > Magnoliopsida > Cucurbitales > Cucurbitaceae > Benincasa > Benincasa hispida. The sequence continues at coordinate 337,185 of NC_052350.1, read as the reverse complement.
GTAGTCAAATTATTAAATGGTGTCACATTCAATTATGATTGTTTCTTTGTTCATATTTTAAAGATTGCTTCTTCACCTTTCAAACTTTTTACTTTTACCCATTTACTCTCATCTTATGTTTGAAACGTGTTAGAACTTACAAAATAAAGTTAACAAGATCCTTGTTTTTTCATACAACACCCTTTATTTGGAAAAAGGAAACACTCCATCTACATATATTCACAAAAATTTCAAAGTAGATACTATTGTTTTAAACAACAGAATGACCAAAAATGGAAAGAAAAATATCCAACCTGATTTTCTCCAAAAATATATGGTTGCAAATAATACATAAAATTTTCAGGTATCAGCCAAATTTGGATCATCTTCTTTGTTAATAGCTATAATCATCATATGATTACAAGGATCTCTTCTCTCTCTACCTTGAAAGAACCCAATTATCAGAGTTCTTTGTATTTTACTTTACTTTTTCTTCTCCTTCCAACAGTATTCTTCTTTTTCTGTTTAGGACTACCCATCATCTTACCATCACCAACTTTATATTTTTTGGTCTTAAAGTGAGGAGGATTCAATCATTACTTGGGCTCATAGTTGTCTCTAAAATGATCCCAAGAGAATTTTTTAGAAGATCCAAATCATGGAAGTCATAAAAAGCAATATATATATATTTAAAAAAGTTCAAAATCCTCTTCCTGACAGCACAGCTGAGGCTTTTTTTCTTTCAATTCTTGACTGCTTTTCTTCCTTTTTTTTCTTTCTTTCCCCACTTTGGAATTTGGTTCTTTTCAATGACTAAATTCTCCTCCACTGTCTTGAAAAATTTCTCCTTCTATACTGAACTATGTCAAAATGACTAGTTTACCCCCACGGGAAAATGGAAATGATTTGCTTTAAGATGGTCAGTTTGGTCATATGATTAAAGTGTGGAGCAAGCCCACCACTTTCCCTAGTTTCAAGGCTTTCTCACTCTGCCTTTTGTTACTTTAATCAATGGGGAGGAGAGGAGGGCAGTGGAGAGGGTTTGGCTCATAGATGGGTCAAAATCAAATTCTAAAGATCATCTCTCAAAAGAAAGGAGAACCCATTGTGAGTTTTGATGATTGCTTATCATTCTTCAAAACATTTCAAAATGTTAGTGGCTGTTCACATAATCAACAGCCACTAAAATCCATCAGTTAGTGCAAATTCTTCATTTTTTTTTAAAAAATAAATTTATAATTGGACAACTTGCTTTCTTCACTTCCCAAATACTCATTGCTCTCTCTAAAATACAGAAGTTTTGTTTTAAACAAGGTCAAAGAAGTTAAATCCCATATCAGTTATCTAGGAAACTAAACCAGTTTGACTCAATAGATTGCCATCAAGTCTGCCTGAGAGGTTGAGAACAAACAGCAATGAAAAATGAGAAAATGACATATGGTTCTTTCACCTTTGTCTTTTGCCTGTCTTGGAAAGAGGAGAAATTTAAGAGACGTGTCATCTTTGTAGATAAATACCAACATGACAGAAAGTTAATTAATTGAGCTTTGTTAGAGAGTTGTTTGATACCTTTTGTTAACATTTCTTAGTCCTTCAGTTATATTTGACCCTTTTTTTAATTTTGAAACATTCTTCTCCTCTTCTGGTGCTAGTCAGGTCGCTAAAGCAACTCCAATGATGCAGTTGGTGGGTCAGGGTAGAGCTTAATGAACAGCACAGTTGTCTGCAAATACATCGAATTCATCTTATAAGACAAAATGTTATAGATAGAGACTTCATTAAAGGAATGCTTGGTTTAAGAAGGTGAAGATAATGCCACTCTAGGCATATGATCTATTTGGAATGACTTTTCAAATGCTGAAAAAGTATTTTTTTTTTTTAATTTAAAGCACTTGGAAAGTTATTCCAAATTGACTATGAGTCGTATCACAGTAAGAGAGATTTTGATATGTTGTGTTGGTGCTACAAAGCGAAGAATTATTTGGAATGATTTTTCAAATGTTTAAAATTTTTAGTAATTTAAAGTAATTGAAAAGTTATTCTAAACTGACTCTGAGACGTATTACAATAAGAAAGATTTGATACGTTGAGTTGGTGCAACAAAGCAATTTGCTTTTGAATTCTAGTTAAGGGAAAGATCAAGTTGTGTTGGGGTGAGTAGGTGCTAACTGACACAATATAATCGTCAACTTTTGGCATACAATAAACATAACAAACTCATTAACTTTTGGCAACTTTGGAGGAATTTCAAGTTTCTCTGCTATACATTTTGATGTTATATATATACCTTTTCTACTTTGTGGTCAGGTCATATTTAAATTCTCACATATTTTCCAATTCTATACATACAAACAAACAAACCATGTAGCCATAAACATGAGGGCCATCGTTACTCTCTGCTAAACAAAATACTGATCATGGTTAATCTAAGAGAGAAAGTAAAGTTGAAACTTATCATTCTTGGGTGAATAATAAATACCCAGATGATACCTTAGACATAGCCAACAGTTGGAAGATAACTCATGGAATGTGTTCCAGTTAGTTAGTACAGGGATTTTGACTTCAAAGAATAAAATAATATGCAACACGATCTCAATTGCAGGGTTTCACATATAAGAACAGAAAAGCTAAGGAAATCTACCATCTAATCACTTGTGTACATGAAAAATCCATCAGTTGAAGCAGAAGTATTATCTACCATTAAGACATCCTCCCCTCCTAAAGTAGATCTTAGGACTTAGTCAGCATTCTGTTTCTTTTTACTTTTTGTTCTTCTCTTAGTCTTACACTTCAAAAGTACAGCCTAGTCACCACTCTATTTCTTTCTTGTCAATCTTTTAGTCTTACTCCAGAGCTATGGCTTCTGTCGAGCAAAACCCGGCTGCATTGTTGATAACAGAAAAATGAGATGAATTAGATGTTGGAATGCGATTGAAGTCCTACTTGGTTAGATAAGGGGATGATCATGAGTTTACGAAGGAAGACAACTATCTCCAATGGTATGAAGTCTTTTGGGTGAAACTAAAAGTAAAGCCATGAGGACTTATGTACAAAGTGGATAATATCATACCATTGTACAAATATCTGGAGGTCTGTTGTCCTTAACATTGATGTTCAACAAGTTGGGAAGCAATCACAAACAAGTAAAGAAAGAAAGAAATAGTTGGATTCGTTTAAAAGATAGCCTGAAGTTTTCTGCTAGACCTTTAAAGCATCAAAATTTATAAAGTCAAAAGAGAAACTCTACCTGACGAAGCATAGAGGGAGCAGCTGTAGGAGGAGGCTCTGCAAGTACATGACTTCTGGTCTTCCTTCCATTTAATGTGGCAACAGATGGGCTATTAGTTGTTGTTATGTCCCAAAAGCTCCGTTTCTTAGCTGTTGGAGCTGGTGATTTGAAACGGTGGCTTGGGCTCTTCAGTTCACCTATGCTTGGCTCCTTTGGTCTTAAGCTATTTCTTGTCTCTACCCTCTTTACCCCTTCTCCTCTCACCAATCCTGGTGTTTTTTCACTTTTCTTCAAGAGCTCATTGATAAGATCATCTTTGTGCTTCAACTGCACAACGTGCTCTTTCTTCATCTTCTCAAGCTCTGCTTCTAATTGTTTCACTGTGCGGCGAAGCTCTCTAACTCCTTCCTCTGCTCCCTTCTTTCTAGATTCTGGTGTGAAACAGTTCCCATTCAAGAAGGATGATCTTGGTTTTCGTTTCTCATTTGGGTGAACAGATGTTGGAGGGGTTAGGAGAGATGTGGCTGAAGATGGGGTTGGAGAAGCAACTGCAGCCAGGGATTGTGCCTGTAATGTAAGTAACTTCTGTTGCTGGCGAGCCAACTGCACACGCAATTCACGATTTTCTTTCTGCAATTCGAGCAGTAGTTTAGCCTGGTCTGATTCAGATTCAGGTGCCTTCATTATTTCCTCATTTGCTTCTGCAACCTGCATTTATATCCAAAATATAAACAGCGATCAAATCAAGTCATTGCTAATGGGAAGTTTGACTTTTGCCACGGTTGTGCATTCAGGAGAGTAATTTTAGGACATTCTAACGAACCGAAATGAGGTATTATGATCTGCATAATAGGTTTTGAGTCCAAAATTTTAGATTTCATCAGTTACATGAAAAAACATGGTGAAATTAGAAGTAAAAAAGAAGTTTGTTGGTCATACCTTAGTTCTGATCTCTTTAGCACGATCAGCCCAATGAAGTGTATTTTGGGTTTCACCAAATGATAGGTTGCTTGGGCTAATATTTGCAATCATCACAGTGTTACAAGCTCCTCCTAATGAGTCCTTCAGAAGTTGTGTAAGTTTTGAATTCCTATAAGGAACGTGCTTCTTTCCTTCCACAAGGGCATTGATGCAACTACTTAGAGCAAGTAGTGATCTGTTTATGTTTGCACCCTCAAGAGATCTTAATGTTCTCTGATCTGTGGCAAGTGCCCTCTCTGACCCAGCAAGATCAATCAGTGAGAGCTTACCTACTCGGTTTACGACGTTCATTCCACCATCTCTGGCTCGATATTCAACTGTAACCTGCATATTGCAACAGCATAGGAACATGAGGAAGCTTTTTGGGAAAATCCTAAAGAGATCATGCACGAATTACCTGCAGTATAGCATGGGAACGCGAAGAAGTTTCGTTAACACGGGTCGGTTCAGTCGTTCGGTTTTGATTTCCTCGCTGAAGCAAGGCCATCACCTAGACAAAACCCATAAGAAATGTGAGACGTCCCTTCTCCATTTCATCAAATATCAAACTTCCAAAACTCTAAGGACTTAGAAAGTTACTTCATCTGTGGAGTACGCTCTGTATTGTGTAAGACCAGCAGCAACAATGCCCTGGAGTATTTGGAACAAGTAACAACCATTTAGCTGAATGGCAATCAAGATGTTTCAATTAAAAAACATAATGAAAATTTCAACTTCAAATTTTTGATGTATTTGTCCGAATCTCTGAGTTCATTCAGATGGATAAGATTGATAATATAGAAAATGCCATAAAACTCATTTCATCTTTGCAGCTAAAGAAATACAAAGAAGCCAGTTTCTGCCTGCCATTTGGTCATATAAAAAGGAACACAACTAACAGCAAGGAACGACAGTTGTTGGAATGCTTTAAACCTAAGTTCTATTCATATTTATATTATTTACATTATTTATAATTAGACTCCAGGGTTCTGCTGGCGCCTTTAGATTTATAATTTGATATTTTTTCTCTAATAATAAATTGCTAACTCCCTTTCTTCGTGGATGTAAATCTTTGAGTCGATTCTCTACTTTTTACATTTTTTGTTTATCTTTATTTGTCAATTTCATATCAACAGTCAAAAGCCTTAAAATTTCAATGGATTTACTGCAAGTCATACAATGTACAACGCAGACCTGCTTGTCTTCTCTGAGGACTAATGGCCTTCCTGGGGACAGCAAATCTCTGACTGTTTCATTGTAGACCTCAATGTAAGAGAGGTGGACTGTATGGTTCCCATCGCAGCTCCTCTGCCTAATCTTGGTGAAGAGATCTTTGATAGCCAAAACCATAACTCCAGGGTTCTCAACCGTTCCTAGCATTGTGTAGGTCTTTCCAGCTCCAGTGGCACCATAGCAGAACACAGAACCATTCCTTCCCTGCAGAACTGCTTCTACAAGCTCTGCTGTCCTGCACATTCAAATTCCATTTGAAGGGATTATAGTAAGGTTTAAAATGCAACAGAAATCTGAATTGAATTAGATAATGTGGAAAGATATGTCTGTTAACCAAAGGAAGAGAATTTAATGGAACCGTGAAATAAACTACATTAGAAGTCTCAGAGCTTTGTTATAAGCATTTGTTTCCTTTCATGCTTCACAAACCATGATGACAGCCAAAATTGGAAAAGTTATATACATATGCTAGTTCCAATATATTTACTAGTCTCTTTACTGGGTAATGAGAAAACATGATGACAGCCAAAATTGAGATTTCAAACACTGATTTGCACCATTTCTGGAAGGTTAAAGAAGGGTGTGGAAAGCAAGAACAAAGACAATATCTGCATGAAGAATGTGGAATTTGAAAGAAGACTCCATCTTTATGTTTAAGGCAGAAGAAAAAGCAAAATCATATCCAATTCCAAAGCAAAGCACAGTCAGAAAGGCAGTAGATGCCCATTCTTTTCTGTTGAACTTACGTGGTGGAGTAGACTTCTTGCTGATTAGTGGTATCAGGAAATGAAGCGTCGAAGGTAAAATGGCGTCCACGAAGCCTCTTCAGTCTCAAATAATCATTCTCATTAGCAAACTCTGTCAAATAAAGATCTCTTCTATTCACTATTTTAACACAACTCCTTGATCCCGCTTCCTTTTCCTTCTTAGCCATCGGTCTCAGCCTCACAAACACCAAAATCCGACTTTCTCCCAAACTTTCCTTCTCTGAACAACTCCTCAATTCCTCCATTTCTTGCAATTTATTACACCCCACATTCTCCTTCATTTCCACCACAGGCATTGAGTTCCCTAACGACAATTTCCTCACCACATTTGTCGACAAACCCGTCTTTTTTGAGCACGAAAAGCCGACAATCCTATCAGTTCCAACCACCATATTTTCTTTCGCATCAGCCATCGGCGGTTGGGGAAGAACATATGTTCTTGTAACAGTGGAATTAGGCATTGCATTTTCTCTCATTACATTCTCCAGCTTCTGCTCGTTCTCCTCTTTCTTACAAGAACCATTTAGCTCAACGCTCGGATGCGTTGTGAATCTTAGATCTTTCCCTTTTGGTGATGGTCTCTTAAGAGCTGCTGAAGCAAGCTTCTGCTGCTCATACAAAAGGGTTAATGCCTTCATCTTCTCTTTCAATCCATGGTGAAGATTTCTAGGTGGAAGATTCAGTTGCTGTTTTTCTTCTTGACCTGGAATTTGATCAATCTGTTCCTCGTTCATGATCTGAGACCGAGTTGAAACAGGCATTCTTCTCTTGGATTTTTCTCACTGCCCTAACACCCAGAAAAATCTCACTGACCCATTTCGAAAAATCTTCAGATAATTCAAACGGGTTTGAAATTTTTTCCTGGAAAGTGAAAAAATTCTGCGGGAAAATGATGGTAGTGCCCAATAACAGAGTAGACTGAAACAGAGCTCACGGAAGTTGAAACTAGGGAAGAAGGGGGAAAAATGAAGATCAAGTAATGTTTAATGTAGAGAATCTGAGCCGTTGATTTGATGGTGATGGACGGTTGATAGTGAAGCGGGGAAAATCAGTTTTTGAAGTTGGGTAAATGTGGCACTCCACTTTTTTTTATCCTTCCACTCACCATCACACAGTGGGCTTTTGAAATTACGGTGGCTGAGTGGAGTGGAAGGAGCAATAAATGGAGTGGCGGTAGAGATTTTTGCCTTTGAAAAATTTGAAATCATAAGTTCGTAACGGTCAAAAATTTGCCTTCAGATCCAAACGGTTTGTTACATTTGGAAAGCTGTGGGGTCGGCTTGGAATGCTTCTTACCGTATTGGATTACTCCTCCGCGCTTTAATTATATGAAATTCGAAATAATTAAAGACAAACTTTTTTTTTTTTGAAAGAAAAGTGGGGTTCTAGTGTGAAGCTAAGGTGCATATATTACTATGCATCTCACTTTATTTACCGTTGATGGAAATGGTTGGTGTTAAAAATGAACGTTGGTGATTTAAGCTTCTAAAGATCATATATTATAAGAGGTTGAATTTTTAGTGGTGAGTGGATGAATGATGACAAACATTACCATTTTCTTTTTTAACTTAAAATTTATATATTCTTGTCAAAATAAACATAGTTCAAGACATAATACTTGTACCATCAAATTCAAAGTTAGAGGTTTGATTCCCCTACCCCATGTATTTAATTCAATACCTTTACAATATATATATATATATTCTTCTCTTAGTCAGTGCATGTTTTGAGGTTTTTTGCTCATACCTTGGTGGAGATTTGACTTTCTCATGATTTCTTTTGTAGTTCCCCTTCTTTTGGTGTGGGGTTTAATAGGTTTTTCTTTAGAAAATTTTGGTAGATAGAAAAAATGTCAAATTATTTATAGAAAGAACAAAAAAAAAAAAAAAAAATCGATAGGTATTGATAGACCTCTATTAGTGTCTATCGGTGATAGACTTTTATCAGTTTCTATCACTAATAGAGATGTCTAATCTCTTCGTGGGGACGGACCCTGTCCTGAACGGGGCGGGGATTCCCCGATTAGGTGAGGAATGGGGAGGAAGTGGGGAAATTTTTGTTCGTGAGCTAAACGGGGATAGGGACGGGGAATGTTCCCCGTTCTTGCCTCCGCCCCGCTCACACTCCGTTCTCCGTCCCGATGCCGGTTAGCCTCTATTTATTTATTTAGTATAATTATTTAATGTTATGTTATTATTAGTATGTAACGTTACACTTAAATTTCAAGTTTGATTGTTTATTGTCAAGATGACGAATATGTTTAAATTGAATATTTACATTTAGATTATATATGTGAATAATTTGATTTATATTTATTTCTTTCTACTAAAAAAGTTGATTAGTTTTTTTAGGCAAAAGTTTGAGTAATTTATCTTTAAATTCAAATTGTCATATAAAACTAACCATAATAAACAATTTAATGACAAAGTTAATTATTCAATTAAAATTTGTCCACATTAGTGATTTAAATTAATTGATTTTTTTTTAAAAAAATTAATGGAAAAAAATTCCCTACGGGGAACCTGATCCCCACAAATTCTCCGCGGGAAATCCCTGCCCCGATCCCCGTCGAAAATTTCACGGGAATGGAGAATGAAATGGGGACGAGGAATGACATTCTTGGCCCCGTGGACATCTCTAATAACTGATAGACTTCTATTAGTTTCTATCACTGATAGACACTAATAAAAAACTGACTTTTATCAGTCTCTATAAAAGAAGATTAAAATTTTACTATTTTATGTAAATAGTTTTTATTATTTTTTCTATTTTTGAAAATCTCTCTTTTTCTTTTTGTTGATTCTTAAGCAAAGTGTCTTTTGTTCGAGCAAGAAACTTGAAATCAAAAAGGGAAAAAAAAAACTATTTGTTTGTTTGTTAATTTACCTTTTAGCATTTCGTATGATTATGTTAGTATGAAACTTCATTTGAGGTTTTCTTCCACAAGTAAAAGCAATTCATGGAAAAATATTAACAATGAATCATTATTATTAGTTCATCTTTAAGGTAATGTTCTAAGTAGGGGTCTCATGACCACATTAATTAACTATTAAAATTTTAAATTATTTATAGTTCTGAATATAGTTTAATGAGATTTAGTCGTGCATCTTAACTCCTATATATATATATATATATAATAATTATCTTTATACATACATTCTTTTAGTGGTTTAGTCTTGACACTTTAAAAGGTACTGCAAAGGTTTAGACTGAATTTAGATCACAAGAGGTGTGTTAGATTTTTCTCGTTTATCGATATTTTATATAGATTTTTTTAAAATCAAATATTGATAAATATAAAGATTAAATTGTTGGCAATGGAAATTGCCTTAGTGGATGATAAAGAAGAAGCACTTTTTTTTTGGGGGTCCTTTGATATTTGTATTAAATTAGAAGCAAAACTTGATGATTTGTATGCCTCCAATAGGGAATATGATAACTAAATCACATTTGTTGGGATTGAGTGTTAAATAATTGTAGGCCTAAAACTAGTTATGATGAAGGTGCTTGTGCTCTATCTTTAAGCCCATGTCTAAGCTTTAAAGCAAAGGACATTTTGAAAAGCTACCAAATTAAATTATGAAAATTATTTCAACCATTCATGAATTAGGCTAATTCTATTTTTTTAATTAAATACTTACTTATTATAAAGAAATTTATATATTTTTTTTTGGAAAAGTATCAAATATATTTTATTTTGGATTACGTGTGTGAGTGTGTATATATATATATATATGAGTAAAGGTTATGTTAATTACATTGCTTCTTAAAGTTTTCTTTTTTAAAAGATCAATATAGTCATTATATTTGATGTCTCAATCAAATCGAAAAAATTACATTATTATTTTATTGTTTATTTATTTTTATGTTTTAATATGAGTAAAAATGTCGATAATATTAAAGAAAAAGTTTATTGTGTAATATAGAAGATAACTTTAAATAATTGTAATGATGGAACCAATAAGATAAATAGGTTAATGGAATCTCTCTATTACATCATAATGGAAGGTAGTTTTGCATGATTAATTTTAATAATGAGGACTTGGTTGGTGAACCCTAATATGGAATTTGACTTATTTAATAGTATTGAGTGTGACAACATTAAATTAAATAAGTATGATTTAAAAACAACCTTACATGACTAATGGTTGGATATCTATGGATTGTTTTTATATTTTTTTAAGGCAACTTATGATGGTTTTTGTAGTTGCTACAAATGAAATCTTAACATCTGCCTCACACATTACTATTTTTTGCATTATATTTTTTTTCCTAATTTGGAATTTATATGCAATCTATTTTTATTTCCTAATATGGAAAATCTCAGCAGAAGTATTTTGATCGATATTTTCCTTATTTATGGTGCATTGATAACTTGTAAAAATACAAGTTATTGTTCTCTCAAAGTTGGAATAATTAGGATCTTTAGTGATACAAACACACTCATTGTAGAGAAAAACGCATGAAATTTCATATATGTAGTCGACCCATACAAGTATCTTTTTTAGTAAAAGCTGCTTCACTAACGCATTTCAATGTAGGAATAAAAAAAATTATTAAGTGTTGCGGCCAATGCCAATGCAGGAGATGCGTCCAAGAATATTCGACACATGAAGGATACATTAGCTCGTGCATTTCTTGTCAAATCATCACTTGCAGACATGGGCATCTGACTGGCGGTATCTGAACATTTTAGAAGTGGTAGGTGGTTGCTCTAGGGTATGGAATTTAATGCAGGTCCAATTACCCAGTTGTTGAGATTTGCCTATATAAGGAGAAGCCACCTTCAGAATCAGTGTTAGACAATTTTTAGAGACAACCGGTTATAAACTTTTCTTTTTAGCACTAGTAGATAGCATCTGTTGTTTGCAAGCAAGTAATAGGGGGAAGATACCATTTAACCGTTGATCAAGAGGTGTCATTGGATTGAAGCTTGAGAGAGATATCTTCTTCGATTCCTCTACTACGTTGGTTGTAGCAAGCATAAAAAACAAGCCAAAGAGAACAAGAGATTGAACTCTCTGGCTTGACTTTTACTTTTCACACTTCACTTCCATTCACCATTTCATTTCACTAATATGAGATTGTTTGTACACACACTGATTATCTTTAATTCAATCTTAAATTTGACCATTTATCACTTCTCCATCTGTTTACCTTCAAAATTGTATGTGTTTGTGAAATTTTCTAACTTAATGAGAGCATGAAATCTATTACTTAAGTCTCTCTGATCAGTTAACTAAAGTAATTAAGTAGTTAAGTCACTTAAGAGAGCAATTTAACTATTGAACACATTAAGTTAGGGCGTGGAATAAGTCTAGAGATAAAGTTGCTCATGTCTTTTGCTTATTCTTTATGACCAACGTATGCACCCTAGAGATAGGATTACATGTGGCTTTTGCATCGAGAGATGCTGAACATTAGCATTAACTAAATTATCGAATTTTCAACGCATAACAAATACATTTAGATTGTAAACAATCATCTGTATCATCTTCATCTCATTCTCGTTGCACTACATAGACTTGCTAAACTTACCAAGCAATCAATGCATACCACTTACACCTAGAACCATTCATCCATAAATCACTTTCTCCTTCTGAACTCCTATTTCTTCTTGCATGCGTGCCATTAACTCAGTGTAAATAACCAACATTTCTCAAGTTAATTATGAAACATCTGTATTAGATAAAAAAACAAGGCATGCGTTAGAAGCATTCTAAAGTCCTTACGTTCGTCCCTGGACTTACTAGAAAACATGAGTTAGATTTATAATTGGGTTTGACTTGAGAGAATTTGTATGCATTCAGAAGGTGTGCACGCATCCACTACCAACGCATCCCCAGATTCTCTTACCTAGAGAGAAATCACTCTTTCATCAATCTCCATTCATCATATTCATTCATCACCATGCTCTTCCATCATTTTAAGCATGTTTAGAATCAAAATCACAAGGAAATCATGGATCTTATTTTGACAAAAAGAAATTTTTTTATAGAAATTATTTCCTTAATCGGCCACGTTTTTAAAAGAAGAATAATGACCCTTATTTAGGGTGGTCGCATTTGATCATTGTGAGCAGTGTATTTATTCTTGGTGGTTGTTTTGTTCAAAAATTTGTTTTTGATCTTTGTTCACCATTTTCCGTTGTGCAACATCATTGTGTGAATCGTTCAAGAGCGTGAAGATTATTCTGTCTTAGGGGGAGCCTAAAGCGCAGTTGAAGAGAAGGGATTCTCGATCTAAGGGGGGAGCATAAGACGTCATTCATAAAAAAAGGATTTCTCAAGCCCTAAGGGGAGCCTAAGATGTTATTTATTGAGAATGAAGTTCTCAAGTCTTAGGGGAACCTAAGTTCTCATGTGAAGGTAGTTGTTACAAAGAAGATAATCGCGTAGATAAGATCTCACACATTGTCGGAAGTCGAAGTGTTCAACATTAAAATTATTACTCTTAGGGGGAGCCTAAGTACAATTGAGAGGGAGTTTTACATCTAGGGAGAGCCTAGGTAATTTGTGGGTTGGGCTCTACGTGAGTCACTGTAGCAGTTGGTGTATTACAAATAAGTACTACGTTATAATTGCTTAACTCTTTAATATTAGTGGATTATCTTTCTTGGGCACACTGCCCCCTGAACATAGGTGGTTTATTGTCGAGCTGGGTTGCCAACTCCTGTGTTCATTTACTTGTTTTCTTGTTGTTAATATTTTTTTTGTTACAATGCTTGTCAGTGCTTTCCGATTAACATCCGTAATTTGAGTGACGAGTCAATCTATCATTTTTTTCAATTGGTATCAGAGTTGTTCACCTTTATCTTAAGTGCTTCAATCATGGCAGAATCAAAGAAGGTGGCACCACCACTTGCCCCCTTGTTCTAGATGGAACAAACTATTCATACTAGAAAGCTCGAATGACTGCCATTCTAAAAGCGATTGATAGTAAAACATGGAAGACTATAGTCACTGGCTGATCTCATCCAACCACCAAAACTGATGATGGCAAGGAAATCTTGAAACCAGAATTCCAGTGGTCTGAAGCTAAAGATGAAGCATCATTAGAGAATTCTCGAGCATTTAATGCCATATTTAATGGTGTTGATTGTAACATATTCAGGCTAATTAATACCCGCATCTATACAAAAGAGGCACGAGATATTTTGTCGGTTTCCCATGAAGTTGAAGGGAATGGAATTCCCACAGCAGAAGTGAGTGATTGCATTCATGTCTTAGAATTCATTTACAAACTTAACAAAAACAGAGAGGACAGAAACATGGATAAATATTCAACTTTAAGCATGCATTCTATTGTAAATTACAGAAACTTATCCTTGAAGAACTATTCTTCTCATTTTCTCTTTGGTGAAACAACGAACTTTTTGCCTTCCCTCGAGCACGAACTCCATGAACACATTAGGAAGTCCTTGAAGAACTTAGACATCACCACATTGGTTACCTCATTATTCTCAAGATTAGAATCAAGGAAAGTTGTGGGCTTCCTAAGGAACTCTTATTCAAGAGAACCAATGAGCGGAAGCAGGATCTTTCCAATTCCATTGTGAAAGAATAAATGCATTCACAAACATACAAGAACAATTATGCATTATAGAGAAAATTACAGCATGCTTTCTTACTAAAACAAAAGGAATTGAGAGACATACCTTTGAAGAACTCTTCTTTTGGGACTCTCTCTCTCTCGTGAGTAATTGTCAAGCAACCTCTCGCTCTCGTGACAATCATGAACTGTCTGATCCTTGAAAAACAACCCTCGACACTACCACTCGGTAACCTTGGTATTCTCGGAGTGAGAATCCACGAGGTGTGGACTCTAAGTGAATTTGGTGGAGGGAAGGAGGAAGTATACGATCGAGCTACACGATTGAGTAAGTGGGAGAAAGGTTTAGTCTATCGTATAGACAGTGGGTACTCAATTGTCTAACAATCTCTCGCTCGATCATTTAGTCTCTTGTGAGGGCTATCGTATAGTCTCTCGTGAGCGATTGATTAGATATCAACAATGAAGCGATCACTCGTAAAATGAAAACATTTTTCATTTTATTCTTCAGTTATTAAAACTAAAAATAACCTCCCACTTTCACGGTTAATGGAGAAAATAAATAACCAATAAACAATTATCTCATAATTGTTTTTATTATAAATAAATATAATAACTAACTTATCATATTATATTTATAACCTATAGTTTTAATATCACATCATATGTAATATTTAAACCATAGTTCTTTTCTCTTTTATTTAATATAAATCATACTTATATCAATTTCTCCAACTAATATATCTAATACATCAAATCAATTATATCACATATAATTGAACCAATTTAATTATATCATATATAATCAAATTACCTCTTATTAATTTGAACACTTCAAACTAACCCAAAAACTGATTCTCAACTTGAATCCATTGAGCTACCAAGGGGACCTTATGGACCTGTAATTTGAAGCTCCAACAGTATGTGAATAACTGACTAAATTCTTTAATCACAATATCCACTAAACTCTTTAACTGACGAGCACTCCACTAAAGATCGAAAACTGCACTCTTCGCATTACAGATATGTTTCTGTGTCCATTGGATATAACCAATCATCAGTATGATAACCCTTCACAGATCGCTCGTAAGTATAGCTGGATCAATTTATTGTTTTGCCCCTATAGTTACATTTAACTCCTTAAGTACCATTGATTTCTCCAATGAACAATACATCATAGTCCTACAATACACTTCTAGCTTGAATCATGATAACAACGAATAAGTTTTTGGTGCCATTGTCGGGGATTCAGAAACAAAACTAACCAGAAATTTTGCTTGTATCTTTTGTAGGAACACTTCAACCGAGGGAGTATTACGAGCTAAGCCTAAGCTTGTGAACGTTTATGAGTAGTGAGAGCACTCCTGAACTTATATACAACCCCGAGATTGAAAGAACCTTCCAACGAAGAAATCGATCTAATCGTTGTTGAAGGTTGAGGCAACAACTTCTCAGACAACAAAACAGGCAACAAGAAATGGCAGACAACCAGGAAAATCAGAACTTAGCTCAACAACTAGCTCATGCCGTGTAAAATCCGATCCTAATGGCGAACAGTAGTACGCGTCCCATGAGGGAGTATTCATCTCCTGTATTGTATGATTTCTCACCAGGAATCATATACCCAACGCCAGACAGGACAAGATTCGAGATGAAATCCGTGAGGCTGCAAATGCTCCAAACTGCTGGACAATTTGGGGGTAGTCGTGGAGAAGATCCTCACGCCCACATGAAACGTTTCCTGGAAACATGTAACTCTTTTGTGATTCTTGGAATCACCCCAGAAGCAATCAGGCTATCTCTGTTCCCCTATTCTTTGCGTGATAACGTAAAGCAATGGGTAAACTCACTGGAGCCTGGAGAAATCACAACCTTGGAGAAGTTGGTGGAGAAATTTATGCAAAAATACTTCCCACCCACCACCGACGCAAGAAGGCGTCGAGAAATCATGAACTTTGAGCAAGAAGAAGCTGAAACCTTAAGCGCCGCATGGGAGCATTTTAAAGGATTGGTCAAAAATTGCACGAACCATGGATTACTACTAACTATCTAGATAGAGACTTTTTATGGTGGATTGAATAGAGCATCACAGATGGTAGCCGACACAGCTACAACTGGTGGAATTATGGATAAATCTTACACTGAAGCTAAGGAAATATTAGACCGCATTGCTAAGCACAACATGGAATGGGTGGATGACACGTATGACACAAGAACTGACAGGAAGAAGAGATCTCAGAATGTTAATCTATCGATTCCAACGCAATAGCCACACTCTATGCATAAGTGGCTACTATGACCAACCTTTTGTAGAACATATCACTAGAGAACGCATCAAATCAGCAGAAGGTGAATCAGGTAGAAGCATTCGAGCAACCCATGGTTAGCTGTGTGGGCTGTGGAGATCCCCATTCCTACGCTGATTGCCCATAAAACCCGCAATCAGTATGCTTCATAAAAAATAACCCATTTTCAAATACATATAACCCTGGATGGAGGAACCATACAAATTTTTCTTGGATAGGAAATCAACAGGAGCACCACTAGGGGCGAACCAACAGCAAAGGCAAGGACCGC
Source organism: Benincasa hispida (assembly GCF_009727055.1). Taxonomy (NCBI): domain Eukaryota; kingdom Viridiplantae; phylum Streptophyta; class Magnoliopsida; order Cucurbitales; family Cucurbitaceae; genus Benincasa; species Benincasa hispida. The sequence continues at coordinate 320,889 of NC_052350.1, read as the reverse complement.
TGCCTGCATTCCAACCAATGCATCAGCCACACCAACAATTCTTTAATAGAGAAGGTCAGGCGTCGAGCTCAGGATCTCCGCTTGAAAATCTATTAAAGGAGTACATCGCCCAGAATGACGCGTTGCTGAAAAGCTAGGCGTCGTCTATCAAAAACCTGGAGATACAGGTGGGGCAGATAGCAAGTGAATTGAAGAATAGGCAGCCTGGAGTTTTGCCTAGCAACACTGCAACTCCTGGGAACAGAATGGAAAGAAGCAATGTCACGCGGTGACATTGCGAAGTGGAAAAGCTCTTGAAGAAAGAACCATGAATCCAAGAAGCAACAATCCTTCAAAAGAACGCAACACACATTCAATGGCATTAGAAGATCAAGAAGAAAGAATGCCTGAAACAACAAGCCATTAAGAGCGAAACACGTCTAACACGGGAAAACCTGTGGTGTCGCTGAACGCACCATTCCCTAGACGTTTGATGAAGAAGAATGATGAACAACAATTTAAGCATTTTCTTGAACTCCTGAGGCAAATGCATATCAATATTCCACTTGTAGAAGCCTTGGAGCAAATGCCAAAATATGTCAAATTTTTGAAAGATATTTTGACGAAGAAAAGGAGAGTCAGCGAGACAGAGGTAATTGCACTAACGCAGGAGTGCAATGCGTTAGTAAGCAGTAGACTACCCAAGAAACAAAAAGACCCTGAGAGCTTTACAGTTCCGTGCTCGATCGGAGGGTTGGAGGTGGGACATGCGTCGTGTGATTTGGGAGCAAGTATTAATCTCATGCCACTCTTAATCTTCAAGAAATTGGGAATTGGTGAAGCACAACCCACTTCTGTTACTCTTCAACTCGTTGACAGAACAATCAAGTACCCTGAAGGAAAGATTGAAGACGTTCTGGTAAAAGTTGACAACTTCATATTCCCAGTGGATTTTATCATCTTGGACTATGAAGCAGATAGAGATGTACCAATTATCCTTGGACGCCCCTTTCTAGCCATTGGGAAAGTTTTAATAGACGTGCATAAAGGAAAATTAACTATGTGCGTAGACAATCAAGAGGTGAAGTTTAAGGTGTTAAACGCATTAAAGTTCCCGGATAGTGAAGAATGTCAACTAAATAGAATAGGGTTTCCTGAAGAAGAAGTGACCCAAGTATGTGAGGTCCTTGCGTTGGAGGAGAACATGAAAGAACCAGAGCCGCCAAGTCTGAGTGAGCGACAGACGAAACCAACGCGTCCATCACTAGAGGAACCACCAGAACTTGTGTTGAAACCGTTACCTAGTCACCTTAAACACGCCTTACTTGGAACAAATAAAACCTTACCTGTAATTATTTCCGCAAATCTTATTGAACCTAACGAACATTCTCTTTTGTAGATGCTGCAAAGCACATGCGTGCAATAGGTTGGACGCTAGCGGATATTCGTGGCATTAGCCCATCTTATTGCATGCATAAAATCAGGTTGGAAGAAGGGAAGTCGGGATCGATTGAGCCTCAAAGAAGGCTGAACCCCATAATGAAGGAGGTGGTCAAGAAAGAAATCTTAAAATGGCTGGACACAGGAGTCATCCCTCCTATATCCGACAGCAGCTAGGTAAGCCCAGTCCAATGCGTTCCTAAGAAAGGGGGAATAACTATGATAGTCAATAGCAATAATGAACTCATTCCTTCGAGGACTGTCACAAGCTGGCGCATCTGTATGGACTATAGGAAGCTCAACGCGGCAACTAAGAAGGACCACTTCCCCCTTCCTTTCATTGACCAGATGCTTAATAGACTGGCTGGAAAAGAATTTTATTATTTCCTTGATGGATACTCTGGTTATAACCAGATTTTGATTGACCCAGAAGATCAGGAAAAGACAACATTCACCTATCCCTTTGGAACATTCGCGTTCAGCGCATGCCCTTTGGGCTATGCAACGCACCTAGAACATTCCAAAGGTGTATGATGGAAATTTTCTCTGACTTCTTGGAAAAGACCGTTGAAGTTTTCATGGATGATTTTTCAATCTTTGGAGACTCATTCCAATCATGCTTAGATAACTTAGAGGCTGTCCTCGCTAGATGCGAGGCAACAAACCTTGTGCTAAATTGGGAAAAATGTCACTTTATGGTGACTGAGGGAATAGTTTTGGGCCACAAAGTATCTAAAGCTGGGTTGGAAGTTGATGAAGCCAAGATAGATGTCATAGCTAAACTTCCACCACCATCAAATGTAAAAGCTCTACGAAGTTTTCTAGGACATGTTGGCTTCTACCGAAGGTTCGTTAGAGGATTTTCTCAAATTGCACGACCTCTGAGCGCATTATTAGAAGCGAACTGGCCCTACGATTTCAATGAGGACTGCTGTGACGCGTTTGAAACATTGAAATATGCGTTGACTACAACTCTGGTACTAATAGCACCAGATTGGACGCAACGTTTTATTCTCATGTGCGACCGAGTGATATTGCAGTAGGTACCATGCTGGGGCAGAAGAAAGGAAATTTGATACATCCCATCTCTTACGCATCCAAGACACTGAACGACTCTCAGGAACACTACACAACCACGGAAAAAAAAAATGTTGGCTGTAGTGTTTAGCATCGAGAAGTTTAGATCTTATTTAGTTGGTGCGTCAGCAACCATCTATATAGATCACTCAGCCATAAAGTTCCTGATGAGTAAAAAGGATGCGAAACCAAGATTAATAAGATGGGTGTTGCTATTACAAGAATTTGACATTGATATTCAGGATAGAAAGGGGACGGAGAATCAGATGGCTGACCACCTGTCCAGATTGGAAAATCAGGAAATACAAGATCAAGAAAATGAAATCAAAGATTCATTTCTTGATGAAAGCTTGTTCAGAATTGAAGGCAGGGAACCTTGGTACGCAAACATAGTTAATTACTTAACTACCAAGCAATTCTCTGGGAACTTCAACTCTCAGCAAAAGAAATGGTTAGTACATGACATCAAATTTTATTTTTGGGATGAACCATTTCTCTATAAACAAGGCCCAGACTTCATCATGCGTCGATGCGTTCCGGAGGAAGAGACACAACGCATCTTGGCTGAGTGTCATGACTCTCCTTACGGAGGGCATTTTGGAGGGCAAAGAACCGCTGCGAAGATTCTTCAAAGCGGATACTTCTGGCCCACCCTATTCAACGATGCGAGGGAGTATGTTCGTAAGTGTGACCTCTGCCAACGCACCGGGAATATCTCATCAAGGGACGCAATGCCCTTGAACAATATTCTTGAAGTTGAATTATTTGATGTCTGGGGCATTGATTTTATGGGAACTTTTCCCTTGTCCTGCGGTCAACAATATATCCTGCTTGCAATAAAGTGGGTAGAAGCAGTAGCTTGTGCCAGAAATGATGTGTCGACTGTTTCTAAGTTTCTTACTAGGAACATTTTCACACGCTTTGGAACACCAATAGCTCTGATAAGTGATGAAGGTACGCATTTCATTAATCGCATCATTTCTAAATTACTTGCCAAATATAATGTTAGGCACAAGATCGCTACTGCATACCACCCACAAACGAACGATCAAGCTGAGGTATCAAATCGGGAAATAAAATCAATATTGGAAAAAGTTGTCAACGCATCACAGAAAGACTGGGCACAGAGGTTGGATGAAGCGCTCTGGGCCTACAGGACTGCCTACAAGACCCCCATAGGTATGTCTCCATACTCTTTAGTATTTGGAAAAGCTTGTCATACCCCTAGAGTTGGAGCACAAAGCTTTTTGGGCAGTAAAGAAGCTAAATTTGAACTTGGATGCCGCGGGCGATCAACACAAACTTCAGCTCAATGAGCTTGAGGAGTGACGATTGAACGCATACGAGAACAACAAGCTCTATAAGGAGAAGAAAAAAAGTTGGCATGACCAATGCATTAGTAAGAAAGAGTTTGTTGTTGGCCAAAAAGTTTTATTGTTCAATTCACGGTTGCGTTTGTTCCCAGGAAAGTTAAAGTCAAGGTGGTCAGGACCATTCATTATCAAAACAATCTTTCCCCACGGAGCAGTAGAATTAACGCAAGAGAATGGCACCAACACGTTCAAAGTAAATGGCCAAAGAGTGAAGCCATACTTTGAAGATGACATAGAACGTCAAAAGTCATCTCTCGTACTACGTGAAGCCAACTGAGGCTCGCGTCGAAGCATCCCTGCGTTCGCATCGACACAAGTTCCAGAGACGCTTCCTCTTCCCTTATTCTTTTTGCATTATGTATTTTATCAATACATTTGAATTTACTTTGTTTGTCTGCGTTTTAAGATTGATTGTTCATTGTTATTGCCTTCATAGTTAGAGATTTACTTGTTTTAAATAATAAAAAAAAAAAGTTGTGTACAATTGGGATGGGAATAAATGGACGCGTTAGACTAAGTCTAATGCATGGCCCAAGTCGAAAAGACGCATCTCGAAAATGCAAAGCACTCGAGTGCTTGGAAGCCCAATGGACGTCCTGTATTTCAAGGACGCCTGCATGAACATCAACCAACTCCCTGCAACTACCTAGGCTCCTATATAACTCGAATACCTTTGCTTTTTTCTTATTCCATCCTGCCGTTCAAGCCTGCTGCGAAAGAACAAAAAAAAAAAAAAAACCCTAGCGCCTCTCACTTTCACCACTACTCGGTATTTTTTCCGATCAACTTTTCGACGACCGAATGCATTTCCCACGTCCGGGCTAGCCAGATAATTTCAATCAAATGAGCTTTATTGAGAATGTCATCTTGACATGTTAAGCTCTTTCTCGTCCCCGCCCTATTTCAAACGTCGCGTCCCCGGAGAGGCCCATCGACAGATCCTAAAAAAACACCCGCCCTACTAAACCTCCGCACCGACGGCCATCTTCCATCTCCACGACCGTTCTCGGTCGAAACCCCCTAAAGCCACGCAGAACAAAACCCTCCTTACTAAAGACCACCAACCTTCAACAGCTCAAAACCACCCCAAAACCAAAACCTAAAACCCCTTCAAAACCAAAGACCGTTTGAAGTGGTATATGGGCGCCCACGACCTCAAAGGCAGCGTCCTTTGTCATCTACGACTGCCAAGAAATCGTATACCAAGCCCGCCCCACCACCATTCATTCCGAATATCACTCTGGTGGGTGCAACGCATGACCCCATCTCAACCTACCTTCATAACGCACCATCGCCAGCCGTGCGTCCACCTTCTTTACTGTCCATACAACCCTTGGCCACCATCTACCCAGTTGAAGCAGACGCGTCCAACCAACCGCCATGTTCACCCATCATCATCTCATCCCCTGGGTCGCCACATACCCCATCAGGCACCCCATCATTCACTCTACCAAGGCCCAGCTCTGACAGTCCTGCTCAGAGCGAAACCTTGAAGAACTAGCGGAATTGGCTTGGAGGGACAAGCAAAAAATGTTTGGAGCAATCTTGGCAAGTCTGAATCAAGGCCAAGAAGAGCAAGTGATGCGTTCTGACCCACTCAACACATCACTAGAAATGGATGAAGCGGAGCGCTACGCAATGATGCTCAAAGCGAAGTTAGAAGAATAAGATGAAGAAAGGGAAGTTGGCCCAGACGCATCGCAATCTCGCCAAACTGACGCGAATGAAGGGCCCTCAAAAGAAAAGAGAGTGACGAGAAAGAGAAAATTAATCTTTGAAGAAGAATATGAGCAGACCGCATCCGGTCCTAAGGATGCAACGCGTGGAAGCTGCTCAAGGGACAACACGTTAGAGAAGGAATTGGAACGTTATTAGCCTGCAAGGCAAGGGCAAAGGAAGTCAGCTCTCCAAAGGGAATTGGAAAATAAATTAAGGGAGCTAGCATGGGAAGCCAAGGCATATGTAGCGGGAAAGCGCAAGGTAAACGACGTATTACCTAAGAAGACCACAGGAAGGAAGCGTCAATTCAGTGATATTTTTTTGCAGAGAAAGGCTTCTTTCTTGAATGCCACCCATTGCCAGCATACATAACTGAAACCATAGAAGCAATGGGTTGGGGACAGCTATGCGTTGGGCATACAAGAATTTGGCCCAACCTTGTCCACTAGTTCTACAGCAGTGAGTTCAACATGGAGAAAAGTATTGCATATGTTGATGGGGTATTGGTGCGCTTCTCATCTGATAAGATCAATGAAGTGTTCAACATCAAGAGTAATTTGGACGTAGAAGGCAACCACATCTTGGAACAACCAACTCCAAGCCAAGTTGAAGATGCATTAAGAGTGGTAGCCAAGCCTGGAAGCAAATGGAAAATGTCAAGAAATGGAGCAAAGATGCGAGCTTCCAGGAACTTAAAGCCAGACACGAATCTATGGTATTATCTGATTAAGAAAAGCATCATGCCTACGTCGCATGATGAAACATTGTCAAAAGAACGCGTCTTGGCCACCTACTGTATCATGCAGTGCATCCCTTTAGATGTAGGGAGAATAATAAGGGATCAGATCAAAGCCATCAAAACCAAACCAAGAGGACAACTTTATTTTCCATGGCTGATCTGCGCACTGTGTGAATGTGGGGGCATCCCTCTGGGGAATGATTATAAAGAGATCGACGGTCTAATGGACATCAAGCTAATCAGGCATTTACTTCAAGGTTCACTGCATCAGCCTGCCTTACCTCCCAAAGAAGTGGCAACTAGACCTCGATCATCCAAACGCGCCCCCAAAAGAAGACGCGTCCGGATAATTGAACACAACGATGAAGCTTCAGAGAATGAATATTATGAAGCAGAGCTTGCACTTACGGATGAAGAAGTGCGGCCAAACCTAAACCTTACTCTCCAAAACTCACCAGTGGCCCTGCGAGAAGGGAGTTTTGATCCAACGCACCAAGAGCCTACTGATGTAGATTAAGACATCCCTTGTCCCCTTCCTTTGCCCTCACCAATTCCAATTCCCACTTTTGTGCCTCCTCCAATCATTTTTGAACCAACTGGGTTAGGATCGAGTAACGTAGTAAATTTTGAAGACCCAGTTGAAAAAAGTGAAGAGCCAGCACCACCTCAACGCAACACTGACATTGAGGAGTTGAAAACTTTCATCAGTGATCAACTCAGACCATTGGCCAGGTCCATTGAAAGTCTTCAACAACAAAACAAGGTTCTAAGGGATTACTTAAGGCAGCAAACAAGAAAAATGCAAGACCAATTTGTGTATACAACACAGTACATTAATCAGGTCTTGGTTGGAATGTTTGCTCTGCCTCCACTACCTACTCATCTTAGAAACACTTTGCGCTTTATGGATGAAGACCCTGCAGAAGAACGCAGGGATGACGCGCTAGCACAATAAAGTTTTGGGGTGTTGGTTATTTTGTATTTTGATTTATTTGATAATTTTTTGTATTTGTTTGTCTTGTTTGTTTATTTCATGTTATCCTATGAAAATGAATGAAAATTTTCTATAATTGTTTTCCTTGCATTTGACCTTAGCATACTTTTTTTTGTTCTTTAGCTATTTTCTAGTCTTGTGCTTTGCCTTACCTCAATGATATCAATAATATGAAATCTATAAGTATAGAGTAGGCGTTAGGAAAATCAGCAAAGCCTGAACTTCTCTAAAAAGACTACATGTTTTCTTTCTAACGCATGCAAGCTTTAATTCAAAACTTCTTTCGGAACTCTCAAAGCCTTTTCGAAATTTTGTTTCTCTTTTAGCAATGAGGATTTAGCTCATCTCCAAATTTGGGGATGAGAAAAATCCGAGTTAAGACGCATTAATTGAGTACATAAAAAAGAAAGGGAACAAAATAGAATAATGTTAAACGCAACTCCTCTGTCACTCCTCTAAAAGAAAAACCTCAAAGTGGCATGAGTTAAAGTTGGAACAGGCACTTAGCTGTAGTTGGATGCTCGCAGACACTTGTGGGGGCAAGCCAAAACGATGTTAAATTTCCTAGACCAATGCGTCCCATAAAACTCCTCTATCTAGTTTAAAGACGTTGTATCATGAAACACATGAATGTTAGATATGAGTTTAGTTGTGAAGGGTTCTCACCCGTAGTTGGATGCTCGCATGACACCTGTGGGGGCAAGCCAAAACAAAAGTGGGATACCTGGAACAACACATGGGTAATTGAAAATTCATATATTTTTTTCTTTTTGTCCGACATCTATTTTAAAAAAGCATCTAATGCATTGCTGGTTTAGAAAAAACGGGAATGTTTTGAGAAACGAAAGGAGTTGTTGATGAAAGGCTTGCTGCACCTGAAACTAAACATTATTCCTTTTAGAAAAGAGTCAATTTATGTTACATTTTCCAAACTCTTGTCTCGAGCTTATAATTGAATATGATGAGAGGCGAACTCTGCACACTAAAGACAAGGGAGATAACAAAGAATTATTTATGGAATGCTTGAGGACAAGCATTGTTCAAATTTGATGGTGGTGATAACTTGTAGAAATACAAGTTATTTTGGCTCTTAAGTTGGAACAACTAAGGTTTTTAATGATAAATTCTCCTTATTTTTAGAAGAAACGCATGGAATTACTCAAACATTAGCAAACTTATGCAAAAGAATGTTTATTACTAAAGTACTGCGACACTAACGCATTGTATTGCAGGATTTAAACAAGAGGCTAACGCATGAATAAAAAATGTCGCAGGCAAGTTCTAACGCATGAGCCATGAGTCGGAGGGATTCAACGCAAGGAAGATTCATCGATTTAGGCTGTTTGTGTCAAATCACTACTTGCAAGCATGGGCACCTGTAACAGGCGGCGTTTGAAAAGCTTTTGAGTGTCAGGCGGCTGACCAGGGCATGGACTTTAATGCTGCCCATCACCAAGCTAGAGATGACCAACGCCTATAAATAGATGAAATCCCTCCAAAGTTCGAAGTACACAGAAAATTTCAAGTTCTTACTCTCAATATTAGCTTAGTCGTAGTTTTAGTTCTTTAGAGCTATGTTATGGTGCCAAGAAGAGTAGAAGGGAAGAGAACCACCATCACTGCTGATCAAGGAGCGAAGGAAGCCAAGCTTGAGAGAGACACTTCGTCCAACTCTTATACAAGTGATTGTACACAACTAGAATTGAGCCAAAGGGATACAAGAGATTGTACTTTGCGGCTTGACTCAGTTCCTTTCATCTTATTTATCGTTTTCATTCTTTCATCTGATTAAGTATTGCTTTTGTAAAGACAATCTGCTTCTTTATAAATTCATATATTTGATCTATCACACTTTGCCATTGTTTATTTCTTGTTTATGTTGAATGCATCTATACTTCATGCAAAATTTCATTTCAAACTCTTAAGCCAACTTGATCAATTAGTAAAAGCATCTTTAGCTTAGACTATTCGAGAGAATAAATAAGCCAACATCAAGTAGAACACCTAGTATATCTAGAGATAGACTTACTGGTGTTTATTGCATTATATGTTTGACACATGCATCCTAGAGATAGGTTTTGTATGTTATTCGCGCTGAAAAGTGTCGAGTAAGAGTTTAACGCATAAACAAAGATAAGCAATCCATCTCATTCACATTACATTCTAGTTCGTGTACATTCATCTTAGATGGATGCATACCACTTGCATTAAAATCCATTTCCACACGATTCATTATTCTCTACTCAACCCGTTTGTATCTTCTTGCGCACACACAGAACCTTAGTGTAAATAACACATTTCTTCATACATTTAGGAAACCCTTACAACAGCTACAATGCAAGGTCTGCATTAGCTTAATCTGAATCCCTGAGTTCGACCCTGGACTTACCAGGAACCTAAATTGGATTTATACTTGGGTCTGATTTAGGAAAACTTGAACGTCAATAGAAGGAGTGTCGTGTGTTCTATTGCACAATAACGCACCAACGCGTTACGAATACATCAACGCATCAACGCATCAAATGCATGATTCATACATAGAACTTATTTTTCCAATTTATTTTATACAATACACTCCTAGCTCGAATCACGATAGCAACGAACATATATCTCCACATACATATTTAAGCTTCATCAAATAACTTTGTATCTTAGTTTATTGGTTTTGGGTTAATGCAACTAAATTTCAAATAAAATAACAAATTATTTTATTAAATAAATAATATGTTTATACAAATAAATTTATAAACCACGAAACCACGAGATTTAGGGCATTAACCCTAACAGAAGGAACTTCAAAAGTTAAAATGTCGAGGTTGCAATTATTGACTTTGAAGTTTGAAAATCTTAAAATGTATGATGAAGAATCAATTACTGAATTCAATGTTTGGAGGACATTACAAATGAGTCGTTTGCTTTGTGTGAGAATATTTCAGAAGAAAGATTTGTTTGGAAGATGCTTAGGTCTTTATCTAAGAAATTTGACATGAAAGTTACTGCCATTGAGGAAGCTCAAGATGTAACAAAGTTGAAAATAGATGAATTATTTATTGGGTTTTATGTCCTAAGACTCGTGGTTTGTAAACAATAAACTTATTCTGTTATCAATAAAGATGTTATTGAGGTTTTATTCAAAAAGTTCTTATTGAATGTATGAATTGCTCATTTTGTTTTAGAAATAACCTAAATCCTATAAACTAAAGATCTATGGCTATTATATGAATACTTGAACTTTATGTGGCGATATAAAGATGGATCAAGTTTGAGTAAATAGCTAACAGTCTATAGTATATGAATAAGGTCGGGTGCCTTATTCTGGTAACACTATCGGATGTGACCTACTATGTAGTTGTTACAATTTGTCGTGTAGTCTACAAACGAGATAGCATCCTATGCAATGAGTTTGCATAAAATCAGATCAAGAAATAAGTCACTCTTACTTTATAACGTTGTTTATTGTTTAAAACTGACGATTTCAAAGCGATGACCTAGGTAACTTGACCTTAATCCTAAGCTAACTATGAACTCCTATTTATTCAGGATTATCCTTAGATTTACATGGGTGAGGGTTGACTTAACTATTGGCTTTTTGACCCTTAATCTTAAATTAATTAATTTTAATTAATTAATTAATCAATGTTTTGATGATAACAAACTCAATTTTTAATTACTGAAAATCTTAGCGTTTTAATATGTCCATAGCATAGAGCTTGGAACAGCGATTCCAACACCTTTTGAATCACTCAAATCGGAGCTAAAACGAAGACGATATGACCAAAACAAGTCTATAGAGAAAATACCGTGGTGGATGACGTGGCATAACCAGACCATTTCCATGTAGACATGTGGCAGCATATTGGTTGAATGGTGGATCATTAAGAGATTGGACTTTTGATTTTTGGATTGATTTAAAATAAAAAAAATTGAAATTAAAAAGAAATTTAAAAGGAAAATAAATTTAATATTATTTTATGTTTGTGTCTAACGGCTAGTTTTTTATTTTTGGATTGACTTTAAAAAGAAAAGGAATTTAATATTATATTTTGTTTGTATCTAACGACTAGTTTAATTTAAAATCTCAACTATTGATTTTTCTTTTCTAAAATCCAATGGTCCAAATTAATTGTGGTTTTTAAAAATTTTTCCATCTCAATATAAACCATCTTCCTCTCCAAATTTTAAACTAAAAAAAATTTTACATTTCATAATCCTTCAAAACTCAAAAGTTCCATTGTTGCTCTCTCTAAGTTCCCAATTTTTTTCTTTTCTTTTCATCTTATTCTTAAGAGAGTGTTATTGTATTGTGATGATAAATTTGTTGAGTGCTTAAACTTGTAAATCCACTCTAGTGAGAGTTGTATTGTGTTCTTCAAAAATTCCAACATTTGTAACGGTTTGATCCTAAACCGTGGAAAGGATCGGATTTGCTCTTGAACCCGTAAAAGGAGCGGTGGTGTAACAGTTAGGCTCTAATCCGTGGAAAGAGTCGGAAAGATTTTATTCAAATTTCCAAGAGGCGCTTGGGGAGTATAGTAGGTCGAGTTTGACCAAACCACTATAAAAATTATGGTGTCTTCTTCTCTAACTCTTTCCTTTTTATTTTTGCAATTAATTTAAGCAATTTATTGTATGTTTTAGTTTGTTCTTATTTATTTGCTAAAATTTGATAGAATTAAATTATCACATTTTTTGTCATCTTATTTGTTGCATAATTTGAATTTTTTTATTATTTATAAAAAGTGTATTAATTATTTTAATTGGGTTATTTAGAAAAAAAAAGTTTAATTAAATCTTATTCACCCTCCCCCCCTCTAGGGTTGCCATATCGATCCAACATCAACAACGTTGACTCAATAAGCCTCCCATTTCAGGGATAAGATCGGGTAGATAGCTGAAGACATAGGGTGCAAGACGGAATTCACTCCTATCCACTTTTAGGGATAGTAGAGAGGTTGTTCCCTTAAGTGTTGACTCCGAGTCTTAAACAAGGGGCCCTACCCTCTTATTGGCCCGAGACAGACCTGGTTTAGTGATTGGATCACAAACCAATTGTTCATTAGAGGATAGGAGCAAGATGTAATCTTGGGGGTAAAACTGTTGGGTTGTATGTTCTAAAACTCACAGTTTGTAAAATTAAACATCTTATATTATCAATAAAGATTTTATTAGTCATTTCTTCAATAAAATTGTTTTTGATTTTATGTAAATTGCACTTGTAAAGACTAAATCCAATAAACTAAGATCCATGGCTATTACATGAGTACTTGAATTTTATGTGGAGACATCAAGATGGATCAAGTTCGAGTAAATAGCCAAAATGATTTATAGTATACGAATAAGGCTGGGTGCCTTATTTTGGTAATACTATCAGATGCGGTCCACTCTGTAGGTGTTATAATTTGTTGTAAGGTATTATAAACAATGTGATCCTGATTTTTCATGTATTGACATGAGGGGTGGGGGCGTCTTATGCAGTGAGTTTGCATAAGATTAGACCAAGAAATAAGTCACTTTTACTTTATAACGTTGTTTACTGTTTAAGATTGACTATTTCACATAGATAACCATTGATCTTAATTCTGAGCTAACTATGAACTTCTGTTTAACTCTGAACTAACTATGAACTACTGTTTAAGATTGCATAGGTGAGGGTTGAATCAATAGCACCGACCCAATAAGCCTCCCATTTCAGGGGTAAGATTGGGTAGATAGCTGGGGACATAGGGTACAAGATGGAATTCACGTCTACCTAATTTAGGGATAGGAGAAAGGTTATTCTCTTAAGTACTGAATCCAGGTCTTGAACAAGGGACCACACCCTCTCATTGGCCCGAGAGGGATCCAGTTTAGTGATTGAATCACAAACCAATTGTTCATTAGAGGATCAGTGGAACTTAAGAAGCAAGATGTAATTTTGGGGGTAAAAAAACATATTGACCTAGTCATTATTACGAACAACCTGTGAAGGGTCAACTTACTGATTATGGTTAGATCAAGTGGACATAAATATATCTACAGTGAGAAGAGTGCAACTATCGAGCTATAATGGTATGACTCGGTAATTAACAAATATTGATTAATTTGGTCTAAAGAATTTAGCTAATTAATCTCAAATCGTTGGAGCTCATGATCTGTAGGTCCATAAGATCCCTCTACTAGCTCGTAAAACATGAACATCTTGGATTAGTAAATTAGGTGAATATGAAATGATTTCAATTTGAAGTGTTCAAATTGAATTTTGATTTGAAATGTTCAAATTGAATTTAGGGTTTCAATTTGAAGTGTTTAAATTGCAAATTAAGGTTTGAGTTTGAATTGTTTAATTTCAGGTTTGTATAACTATCGTTTAATTTATCGAAATTAAACAAAATTGGAGAGTTTATAATATTTAAAATATTGATTTAAATATTAATTACATGAATAAGATTCATGTTTAAAATTAGGTGTTTGATTAATTTAATATTTGATATTAAATTATTATTTAATTAATTAAATTTGTTTAATTAATTAAAAATCAAAATAATTTTCATTTTTTATTCAATTTCATAAATTTAATTTTGTTTTAATTAATTAATTCTGAATTAATTAAAATGAAAAATTGAAAATTACATTTGTTAGTGGAGATTTCCAATGTGTTTTACCAAGAAACCAACACCTAGACCACTCAATTCCTCAAATTGAAGTGGCCAAATATGAAATCTAAAGTGGCTGCATGTATGAGATATATAAAAACACTTCAATTTCAGATTGATAAGGATGATGAAGCTAATTTTCTCTAAAACTGTTGCAAGAAAAAGTTTCTGTTGAAACCCTCTCTAAATCCCTTCACTTTTCACTTCAATCTTGAGTTCCACCACTCAAATTCAAGGCTGAGGATAGTAGAGAAGATCTTTTAGTGGTTAACTGTAAATTTGAAGCTCAGAATTCATGAGGAGCAGCTTGGAATTGGAGGAATTCAACAAACATATGTTGTTCTTGAAACCCTTTTTCTGAAGAACATGTGTTTACATGCTTTTAAAACTCAAATTAAATATAATTAGAGTGCTTTGATTTTGTTTGCATCCGTTGCATGATTATACATCCCATTAAAAACAGCTTTTGACCCAGCCTTTATTATGAATAGCTTGTGAAGAGCTAACTTACTAATCATGGTTATATCGAGTGGACATAATATATCTACAGTGAGAGGAATGCAACTATTGGGCTTTAGTGGAGTGACCCGGCAGTTAACGAATGGTGGTTAATTAGGTTAAAGAGTTTAGCCGATTAATCTCAGATCGTTGGAGCCCATGATCTATAGGTCTATGAGGTTCTCCTACTAACTCATATCAGACTAAACCTTAGAACAGTTTTGTTGGGGTTGATGCCCCTAAATCTTGTAGGGTCCTATAGATTGTAAACATGTATGAACAAACTCTTATGTGATTAATAATATATGATATTTTTATTCACTTTGTTTATAAAATATGTGATATTTTAGTTGCATTAATCACAAACTAATAAACTAACATCCAAGGTTGTCGTTGTATTTAAACATGTATGTGGAGACATACAGGTGGATCATATTGAAGTGATAACCTAAATGGTCTGTAGTATATGAATAAGGTTGGATACCTTATCCTGGTGACAGTACGAGTATAGTCCGCTTTGTAGGTGTAACAATTGTTGTAAAGTACTATAAATGATCTGATCATGATCATTCATGTATTAGACATGAGAGCGGGGATATTTTATATAAATGAGTTTGTATAAGACCAGACCACGAAATGTTTAGTCTAATTATATTACACCATTCATAATAGAAACTTTCATTTCACCAGAATAACCATAGGTAACATGACTTTAATCCTGAGTGAGTTGTGAACTTCTACCTATGAGGGAGGTCCTTTGATTTGTATGGGTGAGAGTGGCCAGATCGCCGACTCAACAAATCCTACCATTTTGGGGATTCGTCTAATTGGGGAGCTAGAAAAACAACTACACAAGATGGAATTCACTCATTCCTCGAAGCAGGGGTAAGTAGATAAATTGCTCCCTTAAGGGCTGATTCCAATTCTTGAACAATGTAATGTCACACCCTCTCCTGGCCCGAGAAGGATTTAGTCATAGTAGGATTATGATCTATTGTTCATTAGAGGGATCAGTGGAACTTAAGGAGTTAAATGTAACTACAGGGGCAAAATGGTAATTTGGTCCAACGGTACTTACGAGCAATTTATGAAGGGTCATCGTACTGTTGAATTGTTATATCCAATGGACGGAAATATATTTGTAGTGCGAAGAGTACAGCTATTGGTATTTAGTGGAGTGCTCGGCAATTAACGGATGGTGGATAATGTAATTAAAAAGTTTAATTAATTATTCACGTATTGTTGGAGCTTCAAGCTATAGGTCCATAAGGTCCCCTTGATAACTCAAAATGATTTAGTTGACAATCAGTTTTTTGGGTAATTTGAATTATTCAAATT
The DNA here is from genome assembly GCF_009727055.1 of Benincasa hispida. Taxonomy (NCBI): domain Eukaryota; kingdom Viridiplantae; phylum Streptophyta; class Magnoliopsida; order Cucurbitales; family Cucurbitaceae; genus Benincasa; species Benincasa hispida. Next base: position 305,100 of record NC_052350.1, on the reverse strand, counting down.
AATAAGAGGGAATTTAATTATATATGATATAATTGTTACAATGTATTTGATACATTATAGTTTATTTGGAGAAAATAAATATTTGAATGAGATTCAAATATATTTTCTATGAATGTGATTCATAGTTATTAAATTTAATATAAATATGATTTATATTAAATGTCATAAAATAAAGAAAATGAACTATAATTTATATTGTATTTGATACAACATTAAGACTATAGGTTATATGTTATATTTGATATTGAAGGAACTCTTACACAAGAGTACCTCTAAGCGGAAGCGGATCGTTCCAAATACACTGTGACAAAATTACCACATTTGCATTCTAACAGACAAGATATGCATTACACAACAAATTACCGGCATGCTTTGAACAAAATAACAAGAAAACAAGAAAAATTAACAGTTGAAGAACCTTTCTCCAAAACAAATCTCGTTCTCTTCAAGGGACTGCTCTCACGCTCGCTAGAACGTCCAAGCAATCGTTCACTAAAACCACCGGTCGTCTACTCACGAACGGCCTCCACACGAATAGAAGAATGGGGATGACACCACCACTTAGAACACCTCAATATTCTCGGTGTGAGAACCCAAAGTGTGGGCTCTGTTGGAATTTGGTAGAGGGAAAGGGGATATGAAGATCGTATACAACGACCAAGCAAGTGGGAGAAGGCTGAGTCTATCATATAGACAATGCTTGATCGTTTAAAAAAAGTACACGATCGTGTAGTAAATAAGCTACGATCGTATAGACGATCATTTAGTAAACGGTCGGTGCTAGACGATGGTTTAGAAAATCTTAGGCGATCATTTAGAAAGTGGCGCGCGTGTATACGATTGTGAAGCAACTTTGAGCTATCGTATAGTCTCTCGGTTAGCTAAGCGATAGGCAATATACACTCTTGAGCGAATTACGTGATCTCTTGCAAAATAAAAACGATTTTCATTTTATTCTTCAATTACGAAAATTGAATGAAACTTCCCACTATCACACGGTTACGGAGAAAACGGCGGGTACAATTATTCTATAGTTGTCAAATTAAAATAATAAATATAATCATATTATATTCATTAACCTATGGTTTAATATCATATATAAACCATAATGTTCTGTTCTCCACTAGATATAAATCATATTTATATCCATTTTCCTCCAAATTAATGTATCTCATACATAAAGTCAATGATATCATATATTATTAACCAGTTCAATCATAACATATATAATCGAACTCCCTCTTGTCAATTTGAACATTTTAAACTGACCCAAAAACTAATTCTCAACTTGAATCCATTGAGCTACTAAGGGGACCTTATGGACCTATGGCTCGAAGCTTCGACGATACGTGAATAGCTGACTAAACTCTTTAGCCACGAGATCCACCATCCGTTAACTGCCAGACATTCCACTAAAGACTGACAGCTGAACTCTTCTTACCGCAGATATATTTTTGTGTCCATCGGATATAACCAATCAAAGTACGATAACCCTTCACAGATGCTCGTAAGTACAGCCAGGCAAATTTACCGTTTTGCCCTCTAGTTACATCTAACTTCTTAAGTACCACTGATCTCTCTAATGAACAATACAACATAGTCCTACTATGTGTCGACACCTCTCGGGCCATGAGAAGGTGTGTTGTGCCACATCGTTCAAGCCCCGGGATCAGCTCTTAAGGGAGCAATCTATCTATTTACCCTTGCTTCGGGGAAGAAGTGAATTTCATCTTATGTAGCTGTGTTCCTAGCTCCAAAATCAGACGAATCCCCAAAGTGGTAGGTTTGAGTCGAGGATCAGGCCACTTGCACCCATGCAAATCAAATGACCGCCCTCAAAGGCAGGAATTCCTAACTCACTCAGGATTGAGGTCATGTTACCTATAGTCATCCTAGTGAAGTGAAGTCTCTATCATGAATGGCGTTATATAACGAGACGTTAACACTTTTTGGTCAGGTCTTATACAAACTCTTTGTATAGGATGTCCCCGCTCGCATGTCTCCACATGAATGATCAGGATTAGACCATCTGTAGCAAGTCATAACACTTTTAACTATTCTACAAAGCAGGCCACATCCGTAGCATTACCAGGATAAGGTTTCCCTCCTATATCCATATACTACAGACCATTTTGGTTATTACTTAAGACATGATCCACTTGTATGTCTCCACATACATGTTTAAGTTACATAATGACAACCAGGAATTTTAGTTTATTGGTTTGTGGTAAAGCAAATAAAACATCCAATGTTTAAAGACAAGTAGTGAAGAAAATATCATGTATTATACATCACAAGTATTCGTTCAAAATCGTGTTTACCAACTACAGGACACAAGAGTTTAGGGCATCATCCCCAACAGATATAACATATAGTTTAATATAAATAAGATATGATAAGTTAGTTATCATATTTATTTATATTAATTTTATTATTTTGAATAATAATTCCTAATTTCTCTCCAACCAGCTTAGTGGGTGGTTAATTGATTTTATGGCAAAAGGAATAAAAGAAATTATTTTTATTTTCTTTCTAATATGGTTACACGATTGAAGTTTTCTATACGATACAGTGAACAAAAACGTTATGTGTTCTCTAAACTCAAAACAAACCCTCATGACCAAAATAGTCAGAGCCCACCACTCCTGGATTCTCACCATGAGAATACCGAAGGCTCCCTGGTAGTGTCTTCTTGGTTTTGGTTTGTGAAGTTCTTAAAGAAAGTCTTTAAGGGTTATTGTGTTCGAGTTTCTGACCATTCGAGGGATTAATAAGAAGAAAGGTTCTTCAAAGGTATTATCTTTTGAATCATTTTCTTCTTTCAAGCATGCTGTAATTTATATATAGAATGCATATCTTGTATATATACTACAAATTTAGTTTTTCAATCAAAATGAAATTTGGATGATCTGCTTCCGCTCAAGGATCTCTGTAAAACGAGTTCCTTCAAGTCTGATGAATGAATTTGAAGTGTTCGAATTCGGTTTTTGGAGCAAAGTGTTAAATATATACGATATATTTAACCTAATTTTTAATTGTGAATTAAACATAAAGATCAAGAAAATATGAGATATTTAAATAAGATTTAAATATCAAGATTATGAATAGGGATTCATATTGATTGAGATTATGTTGGATTTAATATTAAATTAATTAATTAAATTATTTAATTAATTATTTAATATTAATTTAATTTTAAAATTAATTATTAGAATTAATTTTAAAATTAAATGAAATTGATCAAAATTGCAATAAAAATCAAAATAGTTGACTAGGTTAAAATTGCAATGGAAGTCAAAATGTTGACTTTTGACTTTGAAAGTCAAAAAGTCAAAATTGTTGAATTTGGACTTTGAGAGTCAAACTTTGACCTTTGACCAAGTTAGTGGAAATATCCAATGATTGTGAGTGGGAAATGCAAACATTTGCATTGCTAAGTGTTGTCTTCAATTGAAGACACTTGCTCCACTAATCCCACTTTGAGTTAGTGGATTTTTTAGTGTCAAATTCTCATCAAACTCAAAGTTGCATGTTATGCATAAAATGACTTTTAAAATGAAGAGTTTAATGAATTCTAATCTTCTTGGCCAAGTGGAAGTTTATGAGATTATTTGATAATCTCAACCCTTATTTTCTCTCAAATACTTAGCCTTCTCCTCTCCAAATTAGTCACTCACCAAATCCACCATCTCGTTCTAAGGCTAAAGAATAGTCGTGAAGACTCTCGTGGTAGTCTACGAACTGTTCGTGAGGAGATTAGAGCTGATTTGGAGAAGACTTGAGTCTACAAAAGTTGTATTTCTTCTATCCCTTTGTAGTTATTTTACCTACATGCTTATTCTTTGAAATTAACTTAATTAGAGTACTTTAGATCCTTTATTTCTTTTGTTTCACATGTGTACATTCCATCATTATTTGGTTCCTTGCTCGCTTTTGAGATGTCTCTGGATGGAAAAATAGAAAAGAAGAACAAGGGAATTTCTTTATAATCCTTCGTTGAAGATGAACATGTTGATCCTGATAGAGAGTCTGAGGATTTCCTTGCTGAATCTATTTCACTGTTTTCAAAATAGTTCAATCGTGTTCTCAAACGATTTGGAAAGAGGTCTGGTATTTCTCAGAATAACAAGTATGGTGGTTATCTTTCCCCCAAATAATTCAGAATTCAGAGTAGTAAGAAGGAAGCTGGCAAGTCAGATGCTTTAAATTTTCAAAAAGAAAAGTTCTTTAAATGCAGAGAGTGTGACAAGTTAGATCTAAAAAAGAGCTATTATTCTTAGCTTAATTTAGGCTCGTTAACGGATTTTATGTGTTTATTGTCTTATTTTGTAGGTATCATGCATCGAGGAGGTAGAACCAAGAAATCGGAGACAAACGGGACTAAGGCGAAATTGCCACTGTACTGTCACAAACGCTCTAAGGCAGAATGTGCACCGCTGCAACGTTGCGAACTTTGACGGACGGACACGGTTAGCGCGCACGCAAATGAGTGTTGCAATGTTGTTATCAACATTGCAACGCTGCGATTTTTCCTATAAATATATCTCTTCGATCCTAGGTTAAAATATGCCGAATTTTGGAGACCAAATTGATAGAGGCCGAAGTAAAACTCGTTCCTTCGTCCATTCCCTTCAATTTTTGGTATCTTTAGGTTAGTTTCGCTTTTTATTTTGGGTTGTAATCAATGAAACGAATGTGTATCTCAGATTTGTCTATGAATTGAAAGGTAATCTCTATCTAGTTTCTTTGAACAAGAGCCATGTGTTTAATTTCTTGAAGGTTTCTTAATTAATTTGACTAAAATCTTGTGAATTCTTTGGTTGGATTTGTTTTAATCTTATTGAAGTTTTGATAAATTCTTCTAACAAATTAATTTGAAGAAATTATTGTTTGCAAAATCATTCTAGCCTATGCATCATTGATTGATTTAGTTGCAAGTATTAGGATCACATGTTTAGGGTCTAGACTTTTTTTTGGCCAAACTTATGTATACCCTAGTATAATCTTTCCAAATAAATCATGCTACAAGATATGACTTTCTAGCTTGTAGTATGTCTCAACAATTAAACCCTTTCTTAATGCTTTTCAATTTTAACATGTATGTCGCTAAGAAGGAAATGTTTTAAACTGAATTAATGTTGGTTTGGATTTTTAATCAAAATTGGCTAATTGGGCTATTAGAATTTCTAATAGGTTGAGGGATTGACAGATTCAGTGTAATTAATTGGTGATTAATGAAAGAAATTGCATAGGAACTCTCTCTTGTTCTAGAAATTAGATAGACCCCTATCCTAGATTGTATTTATCCTTTTATTTTAATTTCACACATATTATCTCTTCCACACCAAAACCCCTCATTTATCACTATAGTTAGAAAATTAACTCAACGAAACCAATCGTGCTTCTCTGTGGATCGACTCAGACTTATTACTGTTGCTATGTTTTAGTAGTGATAGAAGTAGTTTGGTATTTACAAATTTTATTTTGCTTCGATTTGGAGTTGAATTAACGACATCGATTCTCGACCCGAATAAACAACTATGGACACTTTCAAGTAGAATGTCCTAGTTTTTTTAGGAAGCAGGGTAAAAGCTATCTTTTAACTCTATCTGATAATGGGTCTGAAGATATTAGTGACTCAGAGGAAGATGTCAAAGCACTTGTTAGTAACATCTCATCTGACAACTCATCATGTGAGATTTCTGAGTGATGTGTATGTAGAAAATATTCACGACACTATTAACCATGGGTTTATGGATCCTTCTTATCAAGCTCTTTTTATCAAATGGCAAGATGATCAGATAGTCATCTATATATACACAGAAAGAATTGAGACTTTGACGACTGATAATCACAAAATTATGTCTACTATTAAAGATTTGAAGAATAAACATTCTCAAGTTAGAGAGTAGAGAAAGACGTAGTGTGCAAAAATGTCAGAATTTTGTGATGGTTTGTGAAAATCGTGCAGAAACGTGATCAGATCCCAATTTTAATTTTTTTTCACAGGTGAAATTATAGAGATGGAAACATTATGCACTTGAAGTAACAACATGCTTAAAACAAGAAAGGATAGGGAATTAGGGTTAGGTTATCATGTACCCTTGATGTCACAATTTTTTTCTTGTATCCTTCTCTTTGATCATGAACAATTCGAAAAACCCTTGGATCATGGACTCTCCAAAAACAACAACTTAAAGATCCAATTTTGAATACCACCACAAAGAAAACTAAGGTATTCTCTTAAGAGTTGAGAATTACGAGAGTGGTGGTCTTCGTAAGACAATTTTTGGGATTGGGATTAAGAATTTTGAGAGGAATTCTTTACTCAGAGATTACAGACCTTCAGTGTTTTAGGGAAGAAGACGACTAATTGAAAACCACCCCACTCCCACAATTTAATTGAGAGAATTAGGGGGGAGTTATTTTCATAACTCCATTTTTAAAATTCAAAAATTAAATTATTTTTTTAAATTTAATTTGATATAATATAAATATATGGTAACTAACTTATCATATAATATACATTATACTATATGTTATATCTACTATAACATATAACCTATAATTTATATTATAACAAATATGATATAACCTATAGTTTGAAATTCTCTCAATAAACGATTGTTTTTAAATATAGAAAACTGAATCAAAATATTTACAAAATATAGAAAAAATTTTGAACTATCAATGATAGATACTGATATACACTGATAGACTCTATCAGTGTATATCAGTATCTATCAGTAACATTGATAGATATTGCTAGAAGTCTATCAGTGTCTATCAACGTCTATCATTGATAGTTCTAAAATTTTATTATATCTTGTAAATATTTTCAACAGTTTTACCATTTGAAATAATTTCCCCTCAATAAACCTATAGTTATTTAATATAAATTAAATTCATGTTAAATTTAACCTATAAATTCCAATTCATATAATTAATATTTGAATCGTATTCAAATATTTATTTTCTCTCAAATTAAACTTTATATTATAATGTATCAAATCCATTATATTAATTATATCTTATATAATTTATTCCATCAATTAATTTGAACAATTCAAATTAATCCAAAATCAATTTGATTCTCAGTAATCCTAGTTAAGCTACCGATAGGACCTTATGGACCTATAAATTGAAGCTCCAATGGTACTTGGTTAATTAATTAAACTCTTTAGTTAAATTACCTAACTTCTATTAACTACCGACAACTTCTAATGATCGACAGTTGCACTCTTCGTACTACAGATATATTTCTATGTCCATTGGATATAAATAATCACTAGTGTGTTTGACCTTTCACAAATTTCTCGTAAGTACAGTTGGACCAAAATTAGGGGTGTACATGAGTTGAGTTGGTTGGCTTGTGGCATATTTTTAGACCAACCCAAAAATTTGGATTGGTCGAGTTAGCAACCCAAATGACCCAAACATGTTCTCCAACTCAACCCTAAAAAATTTGGGTTGGGTTGTCGGTTATTGTTTGTTTTTTTCTTAATTTAAAATATTTAAATTTTATCTACAACACATTTCTAATAACTAAAATCTCATAAAACTCAACTCTATCTAATAATTAAAAGCTCATAAAACTCAACTCTATCTAATAATCAAAATTTCATAAAACTCAATTCTTACATACCTAATATCTATAACATCATTACAAAGTTTATAAAAAATAAAAAGAAAAATATAAAGAATTCACAAATTCATCAATTCTAAAATAAATATATATATTTTTTGTTAGTATATATGTAATTTGGATTGGGTTGGGTCAACCCAATTTTTTTTATTCAACCTTAGACTCAACCCAATCCAACAAAAATAGAAAAAATTCAACCCAGCTCAACTCAAAAACAAAACTAACCCAACCGACCATTATAGTTTGGGTTGGATAGTCTAAGTTGTTCGGGTTGTCGGGCCATTTGAATACCCCTAGCAAAAATTACCTTTTTTCCCTTGTAGTTACATCTAACTCCTTAAGTACCATTGATTCCTTTAAAGAACAATAAGTCGTAGTCTAACTATGACCAAACCCCTCTCGAACCAGGAGAGGGTGTGGTGTCACATTGTTCAAGTCTTGAAATCGGTTCTTAAGAGAGCAATTTCTCTATTTACTCTTGACTTTATAAAAGGAGTGAATTCCTTCTTGTGTAGCTATATTCCGAACTCTCCTATTAGACGAATCCTTAAAATGGTAAGCATATTGAGTCAGCGACACTAGCTCCTCTCACCCATGTAGATCAAAGGATCGCCTTCATAGGCAGAAGTTCACAACTCACTCAGGATTCAAGTCAAGTCACCTATAGTCATCCTGGTGAAATGTAAGTCTCTTCTTGTTGGGATTGGTGTCCTAATTCTCCCGGAATCTCGTTAATTTGTAAGGATATACATTGTTCAATGAATAAAATAAGTGTTATTTAATTCTGGCATTTATTCATATCCAATAAACAAAGCTCCTTGGTTATCTTATGTGAACTTAAGCATGTATATGTGATATACAAATGGATCATGCCTTAAGTGATAACCTAAATAGGTCTGTAGTATAAGGATTAAGGTGGGATATCTGATCCTTGTGACACTATGGATACGGCCCGCTTTGTAGAGGTTTACAAGTGTTGTAAACTACTACAGATGGTAGATCCTGACCATTCATGTGCGGACGTGGAGCGATAGTGTCCTATACAAAGAGTTTGTATAAGACCTGGACCACGAGATGACCAAACTCTGTATATAACACCGTTGATACTAGAGACTTACATCTCACCTAAACGATCATAGGTGACACGACCTCAATCCTGAGTGTTTTGGGAACTCCTGCCTTTGAGGGCGGTCCTTTGATTAGTATGGATGAGAATGGCCAGATTGTCAACTCAACATACCTACCTTTTTGGGGACTTGTCTGATCTGGAAGCTGGGAACTCAATCCACAATATGGAATTCACTTCTTTCCCGAAGCAAGGATAAATAGAGAGATTTCTCCTTTAAGTGTTGATTCTGAGGCTTGAACATAGTGGCCACAACTTCTCTTTGGAAGAGAAAACTCAGTCATAGTAGGATTATGACTTATGTTTATTAGAGGGATCAGTGGTACTTAAGGAGACAGATGTAACTATAGGGGCATAATGGTTATTGACCCAGCTGTACTTACGAGCGATCTGTGAAGGGTTGTCGCACTGCTGATTGGTTAAGATGGACACCTGTCTCTTATACACATCTAGATGTGTATAAGAGACAGCAGTTGTAACATCTACAAAGTGGGTCGTATTCTTAGTGTCACCAGGATAAGGTACCCAACCTTATCCATCTACCACAAACTGTTTAGGTTCTCTTGAACATGATCTTCTTGTATGTCTCCATATACATGTTTAAGTCTGTCTCTTATACACATCTAGATGTGTATAAGAGACAGGTGCTATTGCTGAGGAGTTCATCGAGGCAATCGTTGAGGACAAGCGTGAAGTGTTCATGCGGTGTTGCGGTCGTGTAGATTAAGCGCTCATGGTTGCTGTGATCGATCAGAGTGCACATCAGATTAAAACCTGTCTCTTATACACATCTAGATGTGTATAAGAGACAGCGTGTAGATTAAGCGTTTGTGGTCGTTGTTGTTTGAGCGATCGCGCAACGGAGCATGGAGACGCTTCTTTGATTGTTCGTACAGTTTGCTCTTTGTGCATTTCTATTTTCATGTTGTAATTTCTGTATGAATTGTATAACCGTTTGTTTGAAGTCGACTGTAAATGTTATGTTCAGTTATGATTGTGATTTAGAATAATCTTGTTCCGCTGCTCATGGAAATCTCAGTTCCAATTTCCTTCAATTGGTATTAGAGCCAGGTTCATCATTATGTATCAACAATGTTATATAATGATACTAGTTATTTCGTGGTCCGATCTTCTATAAACTCTTTGTATAGAACATCCCCGTTTACATGTCTTCACATGAATGATCTGGATCAAATCATTTGTAACACTTTACAACAGTTGTAACATCTACAAAGTGGGTCGTATTCTTAGTGTCACCAGGATAAGGTACCCAACCTTATCCATCTACCACAAACTGTTTAGGTTCTCTTGAACATGATCTTCTTGTATGTCTCCATATACATGTTTAAGTTACAGAAGATAACCTTGAATCTTAGTTTATTGGTTTTCTGTGTTAACGCTACTAAATGTCTTTATTAAATAAATAAATTATTTCTACATTACAATTACAAACTACGGGACTCACGAGGTTTAGGACATCAACCTCAATAATCTCCCACTTGTTCTAAAGCTAATGGGGTGTACATCATAAAAGTAAAACTATTACAAAAGTACACATAAAACAAGAAACTAGAGCATATAATACACGCTCAGTACAAAATCTCCCATTTGCCCTAGACTAAATGTGGCATGTCCCATAGGTCCATACTCTGTAGGTGACACTCAAACACCTTAGTTGTGAGGGCCTTTGTAAACAGATCAGCAACATTGTGTGCTGATGCACAATATCTCGTGTTAGGTGATACTCCCGCTCTATGTGCTTCCTATGTTTGTGACTTCTGGGCTTCTTAAAATTAGCCACAACACCACCATTATCACAATAAAGGATGATGGGATTTGACATGTCTGGAACTACTTCTAGATCAGTTAAGAATTTCCTGAGCCAGACAACCTCCTCGGCAGCTTCACAAGTTGCTACATACTCTGCCCCCATAGTGGAGTCAGTAATGAACCCTTGTTTGGTGCTTCTTCATACTACAACCCCCTTCGTTAAGAGTGAACACTGATCTTGAAGTGGATTTCCTAAAATCACTATCGATCTGAAAATCAAAGCCAGTGTATCCTGTAAGAATTAAATCCTTAGACCCATATACGAGCATGTAAGCCTCTGTTCTCCGAAGATACTTGAGAATAGCTTAAAGGCACTCCAATGATCTAATCTTGGATTTTACCGATATCTACTGACTATCCCCACTGCATAGCAGATGTCAGGTCTGACAAATAACATCGCATACATCAAGCTACCAATAGCTGATGCATAGGGAATCCATCTCATTTCCTCAACTTCTTAGGTGTCTTAGGACACTGTTCTTTAGACAAAAAAACTCCATGCTTGAAATATAGCAAGCCTCTCTTGGAGTTTTGCATCGAATACTTGACAAACATCTTTATATGATACTTGAGACAATGCCAATGTTTTGTTTTATCAATCTCTAAAGATTTAAATGTCCAGAACAGACTGCACATCTCCTAAATCTTTCATTTGGAATTGGGTCGCCAACCAATGTTTATTTTCAGTCAGTAAACCTACATCATTCTCAATGAGTAGGATATCATCTACATACAACACAAAAAAAGCTACTAAACTATTGATGATTTTCTTGAATACACAAGGCTCATCAATATTTTGATCAAAGCCATAAGATTTGATCGCAGTATCAAATCTTATATTCTAAGATCGAGAAACTTGTTTCAATCCATAAATGGACCGATTAAGCTTGTAAATATTTTGTTCTTGACCTTGGGTTATGAATCCCTCAGGTTGCTGCATATAGATAGTCTCCTCAATATTGTCAACCAAAAAAGTAGTCTTAACGTCCATTTGCAAAATCTCATAGTCATAACATGAGGTAATGGACAGAAGTATTCGGATAGACTTTAACATGGCAACATGTGAGAAAGTCTCCTTATAGTCGACTCCCTCATCCTGGGTATAACCCTTTGCCATAAGCCTAGCATTGAAGGTTAGTACCTTCCCATCATCACCCTGTTTCCTCTTGTAGATCCATTTGCAACCTATAGATTTTACCCCATCAGGTTATCTAAAATATCCCAATCCGAATTGAAGTACATAGACTCCATTTTGAGATCCATAGCTTTGATCCATTCATCTTTGTAAACATCATCCATTACCTACTTGTAAGACAATTGATCCTCAACGTCGCCATCAGATATGATAGTTAGTGTTTCTGAGAAACTCATATAACGAATAGGAAGCTTCCCAACCCTCCAACTATATCGAGGCTCTCACAATAATTGAGGTGGATGTGACCTACTAGATGAACCAACTTTAACAACTCTTGTTGAGGTGCTAGGCTCTTCAATAATTCTTGTTGAAGGTTTAGTAGGTTCACTGGAAAACTCAGTTAATATTATCTTACTATGTGGTCTATGCTCCCTTATGTGATCCTCTTCTAAAAATGTAGCGTTCGATACAAACACTTTATTATATTTAGGATCGTAGAAGTAACTACCTTCCCTTCCTTTGGGGTAACCTACAAATAAGAATAATTTTGAACGAGGTTCCAACTTCTTAAGATTAGCTCCAAGCACATGTGTTGGGCATCCTCGGATCTTGAAATGTCAAAAGCTACCTTTACGACCACTCCATAACTCTAAAGGTATTCCAGTAACACTCTTGGATGGAACACAGTTCAAAATATAGGCTGCAATCTGTACTACATAACCCTAAAATGAGTCAGGTAAGGAAGAGTAAAGAATCATAAATCGAACAATGTCCAACAATGTTCAATTTCTTCTTTCTGATACACCATTCTGCTGAGGTGTACCAGGTGCTAAAAGTTGGGTTATTCTATCAAATAGTCTTGGAATTTCAAATCCATATACTATTCATCTTGATCAGATAAAAATATTTTAATTGTTTTACTTAATGCATTTTCAACTTCAACCTTGTACACCTTGAACTTTTCAAGGGCTTCAAACTTCATGTTAAATAAACATACCTATATCTTGAATAATCATCAGTAAAGGTGATGACATATTCAAGACCTACTCTTGCTTTAACATTCATAGGACCACAGAGGTCCGAATGTACAAGTTCTAAGAGCTTTTTGGCTCTATGACATTTTCCAGTAAAAGATCTCTTAATCATTTTGCTTTCAAGGCATGACTCACATACCGGTAGAGAATTTTTTTCTAACTTACTTAGAAGTACATTCTTAACCAATTTCTCGATTCTATTGAGATTTATGTGTCCTAACCTTAAGTGCCAAAGATGGACATTTTCTTTAAGAGAATTTTTTTGTCTTTTATTTTGAGTTACCGCAGTTTTAAACAGTTCAATATTTAGGAAGGTCTTTGTTGCTAACAGCCTTAGCACATAAAGTTTACCTTCCAACTTAGAACAAATCTCTACACCATCTTTATAAAGTATAGAAAAATGTATATAATAACTTTGTTCAATTAAACACTTTATAGAAATTAAGTTCCTTTTTAGATCAGGAACTACATAAACATTTTCTAACAAAATAAATGATTTCTGTAAAGTAAGACAAAGTCCTCTCAGTGCCTTTGTTGAGATGGCGTGCCTAGTTCTAACATGCATCGTTATTTACCAATCGCCAGGAATCAATTCTCTGAAATGAACAACAAACGTGGTTAGTGGTGCCTGGATCTATTATCGAGGTCGAATAATCATTCTCCACTAAGCAAGTTTCCAACACAAGTAAATCATATTTACCTTGTTTGGTCTTCTTCTTCTCTGCCAAGAATTTAGGACAATTCCTCTTCCAATGTCCCTGCTAGTTGCAATTGAATCAAATTCCCTTTATAGCCTTGGCCATCCTGCCTTTTTGGGCAGTAGCTGGTGGGTTAGCCTTCCCTTGGCCTCCTTTCTTTTTCTTCCACTTTTTGGTGCCGAAAGAAGAGGGTACAAACTTAGTTCTAGAGGTCAAACTTCTATGAAACTTTGAGGATGAGAAAGCATTTGCCTCACCCTTCTATTCCTTGACTTTCATTAAGGATTGGTATGTTTGTAGCTCCTTGAGCAAGGTGGTCAGGTTGTAGTCAATCTTGTTCATAATAACATTGCTACAGAACTGTAGGAAACTTTCAAGTAAAGTTTTCAAGATAAAGCTAACCTGACTGGCTTTATCAATGAAAGACCCATTCATCTTCGCCACATTAAAGTAGACTATCATGTTTAGAACATGTTCTCGAACAGAGGCCTCTTTTAGCATGCGAGAATTAAAGATAACTTGAGCGCATCATGCCTGAGCTGAGTAGACGGTCACCCAAACATTCCTCTCAAGGACTTCATAATCTCACAGGCAGTGAGCATGGGCTTATGTTTATTGGCCAAGACCTCAGATAGGCTTGTCAAGATATATGCTTGAGCCTTTTCATTTGGCTGAACCCATCATTCATATGCTTCCCAAAAATTTCGGGTAGCGTAGTTATCACCATTTAATTTGTCAGCGGCAAGCATATTAAGTGTAGCAGAAGTCATATTGAATATTGTTGAAACATATAATTTATTTATATTAGTTAAACAAGTATGACCTAATTTGAAAAACCAATCAATTTAGCAAGAAAATTTAATGCACCCTATGTAACATCTATTTTGCAATGTGTTTTTGTGGGACAGGGTAAAAGCCACCGTAGGGCGAACTGTTACCTTTTCATTGAATTAAGACTATCTCAACCATTAATTACACTAGAACAACTCTTATTCCTATAATTATTAGTCACCATTGTTTGATCCAGAAAATTGTTGACTAGCTTAACATTTTTCTTGTAAGTGTAACCTCTCATTTTAGATTATAGAGTTCGCTCCGATGAGCCAACCGTAGGAAAAAATTGATTGGGGCAAAAACTAAAGCAACCCTATCCATTTCTAGAATTTAAGTAAAAATTCATGCAAATGTCATCCGTAGGGGGGACACAAGCAAATGTGTCTCAAGGCCGAGCATGAAAGTTTACTCCAAAATAATGAGAATGACCATGGGATGTGTTGACACACGTTTTGCTCCCACTTACTATAGACACTCTCTCTATCACCTTGATATTAACCAATACAAACACCACCTGTAGGGGGACACAAGCAAATGTGCCTCAAGGCCGAGTATAGGTCTCACGATATGAACTTTTAGAGAGACGTGATAGAAAAAATGAAGTATCATATATCCCATTTTTCTTCCACTGAGTGTTTTACCTAGGGTTAATTAACTTAGAAAAGTACGGCTGATTATTTTTACTAAGTGATTGTATACTTTGCCTAATGTAACATTTACTTTGGATAGTTAAACAATATTGATTATTGTTCATTAAATGCTTTAATAAACTATAATCAATCATTGCATGCTTGTAGCAAATATATCTAATTCACCTTCTAGGCTAGTTTCCAAGTAGGGATGTTCCATTTCCATTAGCTTAAATACCCTAGCCCAAACAAAACCATCCTTAAACAAAGGCCTCTTATATATACACTTGTTACAAATTTAATCTTATTAAAATGATTAAAAGGAATATTAAACCTATTTCTAATCTTATTAGAAATAATGTGATCATAGTTCTAAAGTGAATCATATTTTAAACTATTTAGAAAATGATTTTTAACCTATGTGAGCATGCAATTCTTTATTATAGATTTTAATTTATAATTTTATTTATTTATAATTATTATAAAGAATAAATGAAATAAATTAAAATCTAAGATTATATCTAATGACTTACTTTGTAAAAATATAACATTTATAAATTACCTAAAGTAATGTCATGCTTCATGCAATCTCATTTTTATTACTTAACATACATAACATTTATATACTAAAGTAATGAAAAATATTCACAACATACATCCATACATTCTAACTATATATTATAACAATTATAATATAAATGATGCATGTTAATGTTATTAATGCATGCAATCATATAATACAAGAGTTATAATATGTGATGCATGAGCATATTTTAATTAAATCATTGCAACTATGTTATAACATTTATAATATTCATGATGCATGAATAATGCATATCCTATGGTGGTATTTTCTCTATATGACATACATTATGATATATTATAAAATAAATCATACATCCAATCATAATAAAAAAAAAAAAAAAAAGAAGAAGATAAACAAACACATTTTAGACTGGGATTGGCTTCTAAACAATTAATTAAATTAATATAACATTTATATTAGCTTCATTAGTTAAAAAACTAATTATTACAAAAAAAAAAAAAAAAACAGTAGCTAAATCACTTGGACCGAACCAACAACTCAAACTGTTAGCGAATCAGAATAACCACGCAAAACGTTGGTGCACCAGCCCAAACGCGCACTCCTACGCGTCTCAGAGTGTTGTGACGTTGTACCCTAGCGTCGTGACACTACAAAAACTGCCTTTCGTCATCGCGTCGGACTTCCGTGACACTAAGGTACAACATCGCAGTGCTACTGATAGAATCATTATGTACAGCAGATGGATACTCCAAATTTCTTCCTTTTTGGCCCTGTAACCTCCAAATCTTTGCTAGAACAATTCACAAACGACCCGGACTACAAATTTATAGACTTGAATGCAATAATGCCCAAAAATAAAAGGGCTCTTACATACCGAAAATATAAAATAAGTAGTAAAACGAAAAGCTAATCCCGAAAACATCCACAATGTGCAAACTTCACGTTCATCAACATAATTGCAGTAACAAAACACTACTCACCATAACTCTAAATATAATTTTGGAAAAATAAAAATTGGGACTAAAAAAAGCACACACTGATATCAATTGAAGGTTAGTGAAAACCGCGAAGCATGATCGGATCCCAATTTTAAATTTTCACATAAACATAAAATTACAGAGATGAAAACATTATGCATTTGAAGTAACAATATGCTTAAAACAAGAAAGGAGAAGGAATTAGGGTTAGGATAACACTTACCCTTGAAGTCACAATTTTTTTTTTTTTTTTTTTGTATTCTTCTCCTTGATCACAAGCAATTCGAAAAACCATTGGATCACGAACTCTCCAAAAACAGCAACTTAAAGATCTAATTTTGAACACCACCACAAAGAAACCAGGGTATTCTCTTAAAGGTTGAGAATCACAAGAGTGGTGGGCTTGGTAAGATAATTTTTGGGAGAGGGATTAAGAATTTTGGAAGGAATTCTTTACTCAGATATTGATTTGGGAAGGAGTAGAGAAATCACATTCAAAGACCTTATGTGTTTTAGGGAAGACGACGATTGATTGAAAATCACCACACTCCCACGATTTAATTGAGAGAATTGGGGGAAGGGGAGTTATTTTCATAACTCCCCTTTTTAATTTAATTCAAAAATTAAATTAAAAAAAACTTTTTAATATAATATAACTATATGATAACTAACTTATCATATAATGTACATTATGCTATATGTTATATCTAATATAACATATAACCTATAGTTTATATTATATCAAATATAATATAACCTATAGTTTGAAATTCTCTCAATAAACCTATGGTTATTTAATATAAATTAAATTCATATTAAAATTAACATATAGTTTTTATATGAATCCAATTCATATAATTAATATTTGAATCATATTCAAATATTTATTTTTTCTCAAATTAAACGTTATAGTATAATGTATCAAATACATTATATTAATTATATCATACATTATATTAGTTTGAACAATTCAAATTAATCCAAAATTAATCTGATTCTCAATAATCTCAGTTGAGCTACCGAGGGGACCTTATGAACCTATAACTTGAAGCTCCAATGATACTCGGTTAATTAATTAAACTCTTTAATTAAATTACCAAACTTTCATTAACTGTCAGTCACTCCATTAAAGACCAACAACTGCACACTTTGGACTATAGATATATTTTTGTGTCCATTGGATATAACCAATCAACAGAGCATTGACCCTTCACAAATTGCTCGTAAGTACAGGTAGACCAAAATGACCATTTTTTTCCTGTAGTTACATCTAACTCCTTAAATACCACTGATCCCTCTAATGAACAATAAGTCATAGTCCAACTATGACCCAAACCCCTTTCGAGCCAGGAAAGGGTGTGGCGTCACATTGTTTAAGCCCCGAAATCAATCCTTAAGGGAGCAATTTCTCTATTTTCTCTTACTATAGAAAATGAGTGAATTTCTTCTTGTGTAGCTGCGTTCTCTATTCACTTTTACTATGTATGTATGTATATATATATATACATACAGCTATAGTTTTTATATTGTATCAAATACAATATAACCTATAGATTTTAATTCTCTCATCAATGCATGGTATTTAATATAAAACACATTTATACTAAATTCAGTTATATGAATCTCATCCATATAATTAAAATTTGAATCATATTCAAATTTAATTTCTCTCTAATAAACTTTATACTATAATGTATCAAATACATTATATTAATTATATCAGTTTAAATTGATTACATCACATCTAATTAATTCCCTTAATTAATTTGAAGAATTCAAATTAATCCAAAATTAATTCTCAGTAATCCCTATTCAACTACAAATGGGACTTTATGGACCTGTAGATTGAAACTCCAATGGTACTTGAATAATTAGTTAAACTCCTTTAATTAAATTATTCATCATCCATTAACTACCGATCACTTTACTAAAGATCGACAACTTCACTCTTCGCATTACATATATATTTTTCTATCCATTAAATATAACCAATCAACAATGCGATTATTGGGATTGATACCCTAAATCTCGTAGGGTCCTATAATTTGTAAATGACTTGAACAAACTCATTGTCTATTTAATCAAATATATGATATTTTTTGTTGCATTAACCATAAGCCAATAAACTAATATCCAAGGTTATCTTGAGACATACATGTGGATTATTTTTAAGTGATAACCTAAATGGTCTATAGTAGATGGATAAGGCTGGGTACCTTATCCTGGTGACGCTACGAGTATGGCTCGCTTTATAGGTGTTACAATTGTTGTAAAGTGCTACAAATGATCTGATCTTGATCATTCATGTATAGACATGTGAGTGGGGATATTCTATACAAAGGAGTTTGTATAAGACTGGACCACGAAATATTTGGTCTCATTATATAAAACCGTTCATAATAGAGACTTACATTTTACCAGGATGACCATAGATAACATGACCTGAATTCTAAGTGAGTTGTGAACTCCTGCCTAAGGGCGGTCCTTTGATTTCTATGGGTGAGAGTGGTCATATCACCGACTCAACAAGCCTACAATTTTGGGGATTCGTCTGAATGGGGAGTTGAGAACACAGCTACACAAGAAGAAATTCACTCCTTCCCCGAGGTCGGGGTAAGTAGATAAATTACTCTCTTAATGGCTGATTCCGGAGCTTGAACAATGTGGTGTCATACCCTCTTGTAGCTGAGAGGGGTTTAGTCATAGTTGGACTATGATTTATTGTTCATTAAAGGGTCAATGTACTTAAGGAGTTAGATGTAACTATAGGAAAAAGGGTAAATTGGCCCAGTTGTACTTACGAGCGATCTGTGAAGGGTTATTGCACTGTTGACTGGTTATATCCAATGAACACAAAAATATATCTGTAGTGAGAAAAGTGCAACTGTTGGTCTTTAATGGAGTGCCCGACAGTTAACGAATGATGGATCTCGTGATTAAAGAGTTTAGTCAGCTATTCACGTATCGTTAGAGCTTCAAGCTACAGGTCCATAAGGTCCCCATGGTAGCTCAATGGATTCAAGTTGAGAATCAGTTTTTGGGTTAGTTTGAAGTGTTCAAATTAACTAGAGGGAGATATAATTAAACTCGTTCAATTATATGTGATATAATTGATATGATGTATGAGATACATTAATTGGAGAAATTTGATATAATATGATTTATATTGAATAAAGGAGAAAATAAATATGGTTTAAATATTACATATGATGTGATATTAAAACTATAGGTTATAAATATAATATGATAAAGTTATTATATTTACTCATACTTAAAATAATTATGAGATAATTGTGGTTGGTTATTTTCTCCATTAACCGTGAAAGTGGGAGGTTATGTTCAGCTTTGAATAATTGAAGGATAAAATGAAAAGACTTTTCATTTTGAATGAGATCGCTTCATTGTGTGTATTACTAATCATTTAACTCATGAGAGACTAGACGATAACCTTCAAGCAAGTTTCTAAACGATCGTGCACTGGCAATTTACTAAATGATCGCGCAAAGCGTTTTATTAAATGATCGTGTGCTAAGAACCTTTTACTAAACGATCGTGTAAATGATCAAGAGTGTTTTACTAAACGACCATGTACCAACCGAGTTTTACTAAACGATCAACCATCTCAGTCTATGCGATAAACAGTAACCTCCTTCCACTTGCTTGATCATATAGTTCGATCGTTGTCTTCCTCCATCCTTCTACCAAATCCAACAAAGCCCACACCTTCTGGATTCTCACTCCGAGAATACCAAGGTTGCTGAGTGGTGGTGTCGAAGGGTGTTTGTTCGAGGAGAAGACTGTTCGTGATCATTAGACGATTGGGTAGGTGAACTAAACGAGAGGTTGTTGTCCAAGTCTTCACAAGAGCGAGATATTTGTAGAAAAAGATTTCTTCAAAGGTATGTCTCTCGTTCCTTTTGTTTTTAATTACTAAAGCATGTTGTAATTTGTTCTAAGATGCATAATTGTTCTGTGTGTTTGTGAATACCTTTAATTCTGTCACAATGGGCTTGGAAAGATCTTGTTTTCGCTCACTGGTTCTCTTGGATAAGAGTTCCTTCAGTTGCAAATTCATCAAGCTCCTCTACTGTGGAAGTAGAAGAGTCCAACACACTTTCACTTGTTAATACAAATGTCCCTATCACCTCCTCAGACATGTCATTTTACATGAATTTTGAAACTCTAGTGGAGAACAACCAGTTAGTTTCTGAGCAGGCTAAAGTTAGTAACAAGAAACTATCCAGTAGGGTTCATAAAAACCATTCCTCTAGTAACATAATTAGTGATCTTGAAGAAGGGGTGACAACCAAAAGGAAAGATAAAGTTAACTATTTGGAGATGATCAATAATATTTTCTTCACCTCCCCTGTTTAACCAAGAAATGTCAAAGAAGTTCATGAGGATGAATGTTGGATTAATGCAATGCAAGAAGAGCTTGGAAAATTTGTGAGAAATAATGTCTGGACTCTAGTCCCTCGATCAGATTCTGTTAATGTGATTAGCACAAAGTGGATATTCAAGAACAAAACTGATGAGAAGGACAATGTCACTAGAAGTAAAGCCAGATTAGTTGCTTAGGGGTATACCCAAATAGAAGGTATAGATTTTGATGAAACCCTTGCCCCAGTTGCTCGCCTAGAGGTTATCAGGTTGTTGCTTGGAATATTTTGCCTCATAAAATTCAAACTATATCAAATGGATGTAAAGAGTGCATTTTTTAATGGATATCTGAATGGGGAAGTGTATGTTGAGCAGTCCAAAGGATTTGTGGATCCTTTACATCATGATTATCTGTACAAACTCAACAAGGCTCTTTATGGACTCAAATAGGTGTCTAGAGCCTGATATAAACGTTTGACTCAATTCCTTGTGAATAATGGTTATAGTAGAGGAGGTGTTGATAAGACTTTGTGTGTGAAAAAATCTCAAGAGAAGTTTATGATTGTCAAAATCTATGTTGACGACATTATGTTTGGAGGGAAGTCACATTGGTAAGAGGTTAACGATTACGTGAGTTGCTTAAACAATCCCAATCAGCTCTCATGGTAGAAGAACAGATAAAGCAAGTCGAACAGAAAGTGGTATTTCTGGTGGCGGACAAGTGTGTAATGCGTAAGAACCTGCCCTTGGTAGAGGAACAACAGTTGGAAGAGATGGTAGAACTCTTTGTTAAACAAATGCAGAAAGAATTCAAAATGAGCATAGTAGGAGAACTGTTCTATTTTCTTGAGTTTTAGATTAAACAACTGAATGAGAGAATTTTTTGTTGGGGTTGATGCCCTAAAGTCTCGTGTTCTGTAGTTTGTAAACAGTTTGTATGAATGCTTGTGATGTATAATATATGATATTTACTTCACTTCTTGATTTTACTCATCTGAATGTTTTATTTTCTTTACCACAAACCAATAAACTAAAATTCCTGGTTGTCTTTATGTAACTTAAGCATGTATGTGGTGACATACAAGTGGATCATGTCTTAAGTAATAACCAAAATGGTCTGTAGTATATGGATGTAAGAGGGAAACCTTATCCTGGTAACGCTACAGATGCGGCCAGCTTTGTGGAATAGTTAGAAATGTTGTGACTTGTCACAGATGATCTGATCCTGATCATTCGTGTAAGGGACATGCGAGCGAGGGCATCATATACAAAGAGTTTGTATAAGACTTGGCCACGAAGTGTTAACGTCTCGTTATATAACACCATTCATGACAGAGACTTCACTTCACTAGGATGACCATAGGTAACATGACCTCAATCCTGAGTGAGTTGGGAACTCTTGCCATTGAGGGCGGTCCTTTGATTTGCATGGGTGCGAGTGGCCAGTCCACCGACTCAAACCTACCACTTTGGGGATTCATCTGATTTGGGCGTTGGGAACTCAACTACACAAGATGGAATTCACTTCTTCCTCGAAGTAGTGGCAAGTAGATAGATAGCTCTCTTAAGGGTTGATTCCAGGGCTTGAACAATATAGCGGCACACACCTTCTCATGGCCTAAGAGTTGTTCACACATAGTTAGACTATGTTGTATTATTCATTAGAGGGATCAGGGGTACTTAAGGAGTGAGATGTAACTACAGAAGAAAACGGTAAATTGGCCCAACTGTACTTACGAGCATCTCTGAAGGGTTATCGTACTCATGATTGGTTATATCCGATGGACACAGAAATATATTTTTGGTAAGAAGAGTTCAGTTGTCGATCTTTAGTGGAATGCCTGACAGTTAACGGATGGTGGATCTCGTGGCTAAAGAATTTAGTAAGCTATTCACGTACCGTTGGAGCTTCGAGCCATAAGTCCATACCTTTTGATATCTTGGATACAAGTTGAGAATCCGTTTTTGGGTCAATTTAAAATGTTCAAACTGACAATAGCGAGTTTGATTATATATGATATAATTGAACTGATTAATTATATATGATATGATGGACTAAATGTATGAGATGCATTATTTTGGAGGAAATTGGATATAAATATGATTTATATCAAGTAGAGGAGAAAATACTATAGTTGATATATGATATCAAACTATAGGTTAAGATGTAATATGATTATATTCATTATTTTATTAATTGGGCGGTTATGGGATAATTGGTTGAAGTTTTCTCCGAATTCGTGTGAAAGTGGGAAGTTGAATTCAGTTCTAGTAACTGAAGAATAAAATGAAAATAGTTTTCATTTTGAAAGTGATAGGAAAAGGACACGAAAAATCGCTCACGGTGTGAAAGTCTTATATCGCTTAGTGTTGAGAGCCTATACGATAATGTCTGCCTACTAAACGATCACACACCCGCGTTGCCTAAACGATTGCTTACCTTTGCTAGACGATTTCTTAGCGCGCCGAGCATAACTAAACAATCGCTTACCTTTTGATAGGTGATCGCTTAGCATTAACTACACGATCGTGTACCCCGTCCTAGACGATCAAGCACCCGACTATATGATAGTCTTCTCTATCTCCCACTTGCTTGTTTGTAGTACACGATTGTTTTTCCTCCTCCCCTCTACTAATTACATCAAAGCCCACCCTTTGGATTCTCACTCCGAGAATATTGAGGGCTTCGAGTGGTGGTGTCGTCCCCGTTCGCTTGTTGTTTGTGCGCTGCTATTCGTGAAGACGACCGTGGTACTGCTAGGTGATTGCTTGCTGGACAAGTAGGAACGAGAGGAGTTCGTTCACAGTTGGACCGAGTTCTTGTGAAGAAAGTCTTCAACTGGTACGTTCTCTTGTTCTTTTGTTTTTATCTTTTAAAGAATGCCAGTAATTAATGTTTTCAATGCATATATGTATGTTAGAATGTATGTGTGAAAATTCTGTCACAAGGAAATCAGAAAGATCTGCTTCCACTCATAGGTACTCTTGTGTAAGAGTTCCTTCATTTTTATCTCTCAAAGTAAATATGCCAAGAACATTGTGAAGAAGTTTGGCCTTGAGAAGGCTAGTGTTAAAAGAACCCCTGCTCCCACTCATGCTAAAATGTCAAAAGAGTTAGATGGAACTCAAGTTGATGAGAGTTTGTATAGAAGTATCATTGGAAGTTTGCTCCATTTAGCAGCTAGTAGATCTGACATTGCATTTGCTATTGGTGTTTGTGCTAAATATCAGTTTTGTCCAAGATCAGTCACTTGCTTCGTACTAAAAGAATAATCAAATATATCAATGGCACAAGTGGTTATGGTTTATCATACACTTTTGATACAAGTAGCTCCGTGGTGGGCTACTGTGATGCAGATTGGGCTGAGAGCTCTGAAGACAGGAAAAGTACATCTGAAGGTTGTTTTTTTTTTTCTTGGGAACAACTTGTTTGTAAATTTTGTTTCTGAAGGAACAAGAAACAAAAATGTGTTTCTGTTGGGATTCATGTCCTAAACCTCTAGTCTGTAAATTTGTAAACAAAATTTCTATATAAGTAAAATGTTATTTACCTTTAATAATAATCATTATTCATTTAATTGCATAACTCAAATCCAATAAATTAAGATCCAAGGTTGTTTTCATGTAACTTGAATAATATGTGGCTGACATATAAGTGAATCATGTTCAAGTAATAACATAAAAGGTCTATAGTATATGGATAAGTTTAGATGTCTTGTATTGGTAACATTATGGATACGTCCCACTTTGTAATTGTTACAAACGATTTGATTCAAATCATTTATGTGGAGACATGTAAGTGAGGGTGTCCTATGCAATGAGATTGTATAAGATCGAACCACGAAATATATAGTCTCTCGCTATAACACTGTTAACTGAATAGATTAATATTTCAAATCATTACCATGTAACTCATCTGAATCCTGAGTGAGTTATGGACTCCTGCTCATGAGAGTTATTCTTTGATTCATATGGGTGAGAGTGGCCCTAGTTGTTAATTCAATAACCCTACCATTTTGGGGATGATACCGACTGAAGAGTTGAGAATATAGCGTCACAAGACAGAATTCACTCATTTTCTCCTTTAAGGTAAGTAGATATGCTATTCCCTTAAGTGCTGACTTCGAAACTTGAACAATGAAGTCTCATCTTCTCACTGGCCTGAGAGGAATTTTTTTATGGTTGAATCATAAACAGAGTGTTCATTAAAGGATCAATGGTACTTAAGGAGCAAAAGTAACTACAAGTGTAAAATGACAATTTGACCCAATTGTAGTTACCAACAACCTGTGAAGGATTGACTTACATGAAATGGTTAAAAATCAATGGACACATAAATATTCTACAGTTCATAAAAGCGTAGCTATGGATCTTGGAGCTTATAAGGTAATGAATGTTGATTAATTTAATTAAAGAGTTCAATTAATTAATATCATATTATTGGAGCTTATAACTATAGGTCAATAAGATCCACTACTAGCTCATATCAGGATGAAACAAGAATTTAAGTTTGTAAATTTGAAGTTTTCAAATTATTGTTAAAGGAAATTTATTGTATATGATACAATTTAATATAATGTCTATAGATACATTATAATATATAGTTTATTTAAATTAGATATAATATAAGAGAATAATATTTGGGTTCAAATATTAAACAATATGAATTGGTTCATATTAAACCTATATAGTAAATTTAATGTGAATGAGATTCATATTAAACTATAGGTTATGAGAGAGAATGATATTTGAATATGATTCAAATATTAGATTGATTAAATATTTAAGATTTAATTAAAGATCATGTTGTAACCTTTATTCGTGATCTTGTAAAGAGCAAACAGATCATGTTGGAGCATGTCAGAACAAAAAACAAAATCAAATAACAAATATTTTTACAAAGGCTTTAGATGTAGCTCGTTTTGAGGCCCTGATAGCTACTTTGGGCCTGTGTGTTTTGAAAGCATAGCAATTAATTTTGTGAACCAATCTTAAATTGATCGTGGCCCATCTCTTTTGGTAGCTCGAAGGAATAATCATGTTTAAAATGCCTTAATTGCAATTGTTGAGGGTGTAAGGAAGTTTAATTGCAGTTTTATTTCAAATTCCTTTTGAATTTGAATTCTTTGTAGTTGGTGTATGACAGGTTCTCTTTCGAAATTGTGGGTGCCCTTTGTTTTCAACCATTCTAAAGTATTTTCTCATTTGTGATTTTTGTGATCTCTCTACAAATGGTAAGCACTAGATAGGGAACACACACTTCAAATAGTAAGATGGTGAGGTACAAAGAGAATGCTAAAAGAAATTTGAATGTTACGGAGGATGTTCCTCCATCCATAACCATCAAATATAAATTTCATGTGCAAGGACTCCGTGTTGTAAAGAAAGAAATTGGAGTTCCTTATCCTTCGAAAAAAAAAAAAAAAAAAAAAAGGTGCTCTGGTGTTAATTTGTCTATTGAAATAAAAGGGAAAGGAAAAGTAAGTAATTCATCTCTCAATTTGACTGATCTTATAGAATTTGGAGTTAAAATTTATCTGGATAAAGAAAAATCCTCCTCTAGTGATTCATCCAGCGACATGCACAAGTTTATTTCCTTGTCTAGAAACCCTAGAGATACCGTCGAATCGTCTACTAATGTTCAAGTTGAAGTTAGGGTTCCTGAAGGTAGGATGGTGGTTGATGATAACCCTGCTTCTGTTTCTGGCAATGTTGAATCCGCTTTACCTGAATCTAGTATGCTTGTAGAAGAAAATTTTTGGGGTTCCTAGTTCTTCAGAGATGGAAAAAGAAAGTTTTCTTATGCCTGATGAGAATGTTTTACATGATTTTGTTGATAAAATGATTTTTAAACGACTACTTCTATATCCAAACTGTCTATAATTAGTGCTTCTAAATATCTTGTTGAGAATGTTGATTTAGATGTTTCTCCTAAAACTCTGCATCCTAATGAAAAGGGTGTTAATACTCCTCTTGAGACAAATACTATAACTGATCAAGGAAATGTAGATGGTGATTTTATTGATGATCCTTTGGCTATTAAGAATGGTGAGAAATTAAAGGGTGCAGTCTTGTCTGATGTTGACCTTGAAACAACTGATCAAAATCCAAAAAAATCTCCTGGCTCTGTCCATGTTTCTGATGAAGACATTGATGAAAATGCTCCTCTTGCTGAGCTTAAATTGAAGAGAACTGAGGATATTGGTGTCAGTGTTGTTGACGATGGAGGCACAGATGTTGAAATTGATGTGGATGCTTCGCATGAGACATCTAAAAATGATTCTAAAAAGTCTCCTTTTGAGGAGGACTATAACTGGAGACTACGGAGTAGGTCTAACAATGAGGACTTTGAATATGTCTGTATCACTCATGCACAGCAAAAGGCAGAAGAAAGCAGTATACCAGTTCTAATGTTTCTCCTGTTCCTTTGGATGGAGTGTCTTTCCATATTGGGGAGGGCGCTAGTTTGTACAAATAGTGGTGAAGAGAAATATTATTGAAGAAAAAGAACTATCTGAACATACTCAGTAGTGCCTTGATCTCATGGAGCTACTATTTGATGTTGGGCTTGAAAATATTGTGTTGAATTGGGGCCTTATTATCCCCAACTTGTTCGAGAATTTATTGTGAACTTGACCTCTGATTTCATTGATCCAAAAGGTCCTGACTTCTAGAAAGTCCATATCAGACGTCATTCTTTTTGTTATATCCCTTGCCATAATCAATCATTTCCTTCATAGGAATGTGCCAAAGAACGTGATTGAACAATGTCCATCTTTAAGGGATTTTGTGTTTGAACTAACTGGGGGTGCCCGTTCTTCTTGGCCTCAGAAGGGTCAGCTACCTACAAAGTCGTGCTTGGTATAAAATATATATTTCTACATAAGTTTGGGATTGTAAATTGGTGCCTTTCTTACCACATGTTTGGTATCTCTGTTTCTCCTACTACGATGATCTAACAAATTGGAACTAGGTCTCAATTCAACTATGGTGCATTTGTTCTGAATCAGATTAAGAGGCACATTGGATCAAAAGTCCTTCTTTGCTCATCTATTATTTGCGGTTGATTTGTGGCATTCTCTTATCCCAGAAATCTGATTTGCTCACACCTATTAAACCCACTGGCTCATCACCCAATCTTTTTATCATTCATCCCAAGCTCCTACAAGGACATGTTCCTGATATTAATACTACCACCACAGCCTTACATGTTGATTGCCCCGACTAAGCTTTCATTGAATATTCTTTTGGTAATCGTGTTCTGCAAGTGTTATCTAATGAGTCTCGGGACATTGAGATCATGATGCAGAGACTACAGGAATGAAATTCTGAAATTGATGAGGTGTTGCAGGTGATGCGGGCAGTACTGTCCAAGACAGAGGCTTCTTCTTCTCAGAGGCGTGCCTGATTTTTTTTTCTTTTTAAAGCAAAAAAGGGAGCGATGTGGTGGTGACATGGTGGTGTTGTGTTGGAGATCTGGAGGAAAGCTCAAGCTTTTTCTATTGAGGTTCTTGGTTTTGAAGGTTTTGGTGTTGTTTGGTTTGGTTGTTTGTTGATGTTTAGTTTTGATTGCTCTTGGCTAAATGGTTTTATTTGTTTGGGTTTTGTTGTAAAAGTTTTCTGCTCTTTCAATTGCTATTGATGATGTTTCAACGTTATTTCTGACATCCTTTATTTTGTTGGTTGGTTGCTAAATATCCTGCCTTAAAAAATATCAGCCAAAGAGAGATTTTTGGAGATTTAATTGTCTTTATATTTTTGTAAGGCAACTTCTGGCGGTTTTTGTAGTTGTCACAAATGAAGTCTTAACATCTACCTCAGACATTACTATTTTCTGCAGAATATTTTTCTTTCCTAATTGAAATTTACATGCAGAATATTTTCATGTTCTAATCTAGGAAATCTTAGCATAAGTATTTTGATCGATATTTTTCTTATTTATGGTGGATTTTATTTTGACAAAAAGGGAAATATTTTTTTGAAAATTCTTTCCTTGATTGGCCACATTTTTAAAAGGAGAATAATGGCCCTCATTTAGGATGGTCACATTTGTTTATTATGATGAGTATATTTGTTCTTGGTGGTTGTTTTTCTAAACAAATTGGTTTTATCTTTGCTCACTATTTTCTGTTGTGCAATGTCATTGTGTGAATCGTTCAAGAATATAGAGATTATTATGTCTTAAAGGGAGCATAAGGCACAATTGAAGGGAAGAGATTCTCGGTCTTAGGGGAGCCTAAGACTTCAATCATCGTGAAGAATTTCTCAAGCCTTAAGGGGAGCCTAATGTCACACCCCACAAAGATGACCCTTCAAACCGCGATGAAATGGGCCAAGACTCCTTTAGCGAGGCTAAGGAGAAGTCAAGGAAGAGGTGCCCTAAAGCCCCCAAGCGTCGCACACGTGCACGACTAAGTGAGAAAACAAGTTGCCAAGGTCGTACGATAGCGTCCAAGCATCAGGCGCACGGTCAAGACCCCTGTAAGAGCCCCACCGAGTGCCCATGTGCACCATATGCGCACGCACGCCCAGAAGACGCACGACCCCATGTGAAGCCAAGAAAGCCAATGGGTGCGTGACCAAGCGTGCGCCCCTGTCCTAGATGCACGAGTCCAGACGTGCAAAAGCAACCACGCCTACACGATCCCCAGGCGACAAGCCATGCATATGCTTCCCCATACGCCTCACAGAAGCGAACGCCAATGCATGCGTGCAATGCCACACACTCACACCTCAGGTGCGCACAAGTCCTTGCGCATACCCCCATGGTTGAGACCTTTCGGGACAATGCTGGAAGATGCACGACACCTCTAGATAGCCCTTGAAGCTTCTAGAATGATCAAGACACAACCAGGTTGCTTTCCCATGGCCTAGACAACCCCAGATGGTCCCAAAAGGCACTAGACAGTGCCAGTGCATTCGAGAAAGGCCTGGACACGTCTGGAAGCATCCAGACAGGCCTATACAACCCTAGAATAGGCTAGACAGTGTCGAAAGCCTTTAGAAAGGCTAGATAGTGCCAAAACATGTCAGATGACTCTAGATGGCTCATGGACATGCTAGAATGTCCCAACTCCAGCCTATATGTAAATGTTCTAGATTTATCTGTAATGGTCTAGAATAGCCTAGGAGAGTCTAGAAACATCTTGTATGTACTTGAATGATTGTAGAAAGGCCTAGTATGGCCCAAGAACCTTCAAAGACACATTGAGAAGGCTCTAAATGAGCTATAACTGACCCTTAAGGGCAGTTTAAGTCCCTTATGTCGGTGAGGCAAGGCTATAAATAGCACACTACCCCTCATTTGTACACAATGAATGAGTTGAGCATCAACAAAGCTCTAAACCATTCTCTCAAACTCACTCACTTTCCCATCACTGTTAAAACCTCTTAACTTGTACCTAAGTGCCTTTAATAGGCAAAAGCTCTTCATAAGGCTTACTTTTTGCTTCTTTGATAGCAAGACAGCCAAGTGTTGCACATTCGGTTAGCTTAAACTCTAACCATGTGACACTAAGGTATTATTTATTGAAAAGTGAGTTCTCAAGACTTAGAGGGACCTAAGTTCTCATATGAAAGGAGTTCAGTGAGTTACAAGGAAGATAATCAAGCAGAGAAGGGTCTCAAACACTATCGAAAGTCAAAGTGTTCAGCACTAATATTATCACATTTAGGGGGGAGCCTTGAAGGAATCAAATTCCTCATAGAACCGTGTGAATGCCATGAAATTGGGCTTCCAATTTGAAAAACATAAAATACAAAGAATAACATAAATTTACAGGACAAACAATTCTATCTAAGCATGTTTTTAAGAAGGAGAATTGATCAATATGAAACTTATCCTTGAAAACTCTCTTCTGGGTGTTTCATTTCCAAGTCAAGAACCGCCTCGAGCTTGATCTCCCTCATACAAAAATTCCCACGTTCAACACTAATCACGAATAATGGACACCACCAAGAAGACTTTCGTGTTATTCTCCTACAGAGAGAAAAATCAGAGAAAATGTTGAGCGGGCTCTGTATTGCTTGAATAGATGTTATTGAATAGATCTATTGCTTGAATAGAAATACAATAAACCTAAAAATTTCTTGACTATTGGATGAGTACTTGAACTTTATGTGGAGACATAAAGGTGGATTAGGTTTGAGTAAATAGTCAAAATGATCTATAGTATATGGATAAGGTTGGGTACGTTATTCTTGTAACACTATTGGATGCAGCCTACTCTGTAGTTGTTACAAGTAGTTGTAAAGTGCTACAAACGAAGTGATCCTAATTCGTTCATATTGGACATGAGGAGTGGGTGTGTCCTTGTGCAAAAGGGTTTGTACAAGATCGAACCACAAAATGAGTCATTCTTACTTTTTAACGTTGTTTACAGTTTAAGACTGACTATTTCAAAGCGATGACCTAGGTAACTTGACCTTAATCCTGAGCTAACTATGAACTCCTGTTTATTCGAGATTACCCTTAGATTTACATAGGTAAGGGTTGGCTCAACAGCGCCAGCTCAATAAGACTCTCATTTCAGGGATAAGACCGGATAGATAGCCAGGGACATTGGGTGCAAGAGGTAATTCCCTCCTACCCGCTTTTAGGGATAGTAGAGAGGTTGTTCCCTTAAGTGCTGATTCTAGGGCTTGAACAAGGGATCCCGCCCTCTCATTTAGCGTAAGAGGGACTCAGTTCTGTTGATTGGATCACAAAAAAAAAATTGTTCATTAAGGGATCAGTGGGGACTTAAGGAACAAGAGGTAATTTTGGGGGTAAAACAGAGATTTGACCCAGCCGTTATTACGAACAACCTGTGAAGGGTTAACTTACTAATCATGGTTATATCGAGTGAACATAATATATCTACAGTGAAGGGAGTTCAACTAATGGCTTTAGTGGAGTGACCCATTAGTTAACGAATGGGGGTTAGATCAGTCTAATGAGTTTAGCCGATTAATCTCAGATCGTTGGAGCCCATGATCTGTAGGTCCATAAGGTCCCCCTACTAGCTCGGAAATGGATTAGCTCTAGAGTAGCATGATAAGTTAATTTGAAACGTTTAAATTAGAATCAAACGGAATTGGAGAATATATATATATATATATTTAAATATGATTAAATATATGAAGATGAATTTGTGTAAAAATTAATTTAATATTGGATATTAAATTAATTAGAATTATTTAAATTGTTTAAATAATTATTTATTAATTTTATTAGAAAATTAATTTATGAAATTAATTTGTAAAATTAATAAATTTTGATTTTAGAAATAAAATATGTTTTTAAAATCAAAATAGATTTTGGAAATAGAAAATTACACAAACTTGACAAATGAGTTTTTCATGTTCATCTTCAAAGTAGCTTACAAAGAAACTCACATCTTCCTTCATTAACTCCAAGCATGAGTTGCATCCCATGCAGCAAATCTCTTTGCATGATAGTCTTCAATATATTGAAGAGATTGGAGCGTGATGAAGGTGGTGAACTGATTGAATTTTTCTGAAAAATTCGGATGAAGAAGATGTTCTTCATTTTAGGTTGATGCAATGAGCTTTCTCCAAATTCCCTTTGATTCCAGCTTATTTTGAGTCCCACGACTCAATCTAGAGCACCAAGAAAATAGTAGGGTAGATCTTGTGATGGTCTACACAAAGATTTGGAGGAATTAGCTGCTGGAAATAGAGATTTCAACGGTTCGGCCAAGGTATGTTCTTGAAACCTATTAAACTCTGTTTTAGCATGTTTCTTTTCCGCCAAAATTAATCGATTGGAGTGCTTATCGATCCTGATGTCTTCCGTCGTGCTGGTGTCGATCCAACAAATTCATATTTATAATTAACTATATATTATAATATATCAATATACATTATATTAACTTGAATCTCATTCAAATATTTGTCTCTCTAATTAATTGTAAATCATATTTATAATTAACTATTATGTATCAATATACATTATGTTAATTCACTTTTACATAGTACTAGTTATAAATCACATTCATAATTAACTATGTATAATTTATCAATATACATTATACTTTATATTAATCATATTAATATAAATTTTTCCTTAAATAATTTGAACATTTCAAATTATTCTAAAACCATATATGTTGGGATAATTTAGGGACGCGTTTCTATTTTATTTTTATCATTTAAGGATGGATGGGTTTGAATCATGAAATCATGCGTTAGACATAACTGATGTGTTTGCTCTCATGCGTCTGAGGTCATGCATTGGAATGATGATGCGTAAATCTTAGCATGCAATAATCGTGCGTTCCTATCACAAGTTTTCTTACGCTTGCGCCAAGTATAACACAAACGCAAGTTTCTCGGGTAATCCGAGGTCGAACACGGGACTTGTCACTCAATAATATTTATGAAGTGATGCGTCTGAGGCGATGAATTAGAACAAAAATAAAGCGAAGAAGGTTTAAATGTTTTGCACACTACTCCTACTCCTAACTAAACAGATTGAGCAATAGAAGACTTGTAATGAGAATAGGTAAAGACACAACAACCATTAACGCTTAGTAACATTTACTATCTTAAATCGCTCGAGTAATCTCAGCTCGTTTCACTAACGCATCATACCTCTAGGTGGTCAGCCACATGACTATATCTCTATAGTGCATGGTTGCGTCGAGCATAAGATTGTGCCTATCTCTAGGAACAATACGAACCTTGCTTAGTGCGTTCCATCCCTTACCTTCTCAGGCAGTTAGACGCGACTACTTAACTTATACACAAGCAATGCAACATCCCATAGACAGGCATTGCCACAGCCTTTCATCAAGCAAAGAGGATTAACTCACTATATTTTGCACAACGAAACCTCTCGGTGGGTTGCTACATGCGTCCTATCTCTAGGCTACACGATTAAGTATGTGATTGACTTTGATTAATAAACGCTGAAGAAAAACTATGATAGAGATGAAGATGATGAAGAAGACGGTAATGAAGGAGTAAGATTTGCATTGATCACAAAATATCTTAATATCTCAAGCTAAAATGTAATACAATACAGAGATTAGAAGGAAGATAAAGGACTCTGCGTCAAGGTTGTCGGTAGTGCCATGGTTGAATGGTGGAGATGTCTCTCTCGAGCTCTATCTCTGACGAATGCTCTGATCGTCACTCGGTCTGGGCTGTGAAAATGAAGAATTCTCATTGGAAGTCTCTTTCAAGCTCTCATCTGTGATCACAAACTTCTGCCTTGAGGCAGAAGTTCGGATGTCTCAAAATGAAGGTCTCAAGGACTATTTATAGAATTTGGATGCTGACAGCTGTAATGGTGAAGGTATGGCTCACTACTGCTTTTGTCGCGGTATGGTCGTTGTCACATCGCCTTATCTTGTTGATACTCCCAAGGTATGCGTCTGAGCTTAATTTAGCTGAAGTTATCAACGCGTTCTACCCATCTTGCGATCTTCTATTATGGCTGTCACTTCGTGGCCGCAATCTCTATTTGTTCACCGCGTTCTCCATGCGTTGGACGCATGTGTTTACCTCAACTTCCATGCGTTGGACGCATGAGGTTGCCGTCTGCGTTCGTCTTTTGCGGTCGCCTGGCTTCAGCGCATGCGTTTGTCTGTGATTGCTTATTACAAACGCATGCGTTTGATTCCTGCGATAGCCACAAAAATAGACACTTTGGCATGGAATAACGCATAATATTGGGTCAGTGAGGTTTTAGGTGCTTATCGAACCAAAACTCAATTTTTCACAAATTCTAAGTATTATTACTGCGTTTTCTACCTGTTAGCCCTCATAATTCTAAATAAAAGGCTTATAATAACTGGCATTTCTGCCAGTTATCAATATACCTACAGTTTAGAAGCTCCAATGATACAAGATTAACTAATTAAACTCTTTAATTAATTAACCAACATTCTTTAACTGTCAGTCACTCCATTAAAGACCGACAATTGCACTCTTTATACTATAGATATATTTTTGTATCCATAGATAGAACCAATCAACAATAAATTGACCCTTCACAAAATGCTCGTAACTACAACTAGGTCAAATGACCATTTTATCCCTATAGTTATATATAACTCCTTATGTACCATTAATTCTTCTAATGAACAAGTAGTTATAATCCAATTATAAACTAGACCTCTCTCTAGCCAGTGAGAGGGTGAGACACCTCATTATTCAAGACTCAGAATCAACCCTTAAGGGAGCAAATCATCTACTTTCCCTTAAGACGGGAATAAGAGAATTTCATCTTGTATAGTTGTGTTCCCAGTGCCCACTAAAAAAAAAAATCCCAAAATGGTAGGCATATTGAGTCGGCAAATCTAGCCACTCTTATCCATACATATCAAAGGATCCCTCATAGGTAGGAGTTCACAACTCACTCAGTATTAAGGTCAAGTTACCTATGGATATCCTAGTGAAATGTAAGTCTTTCAAGTAATGGTGTTATAAAAAAAGACTAATTGTTTCGCGGTTCAATCTTATACAAACTCTTTGTATAGAATACCTTCATTCACATGTCTCCACATGAATGATTAGGATTGAATCATTGTAACACTTTACAACCATTGTAACAACTACAAAGTGGATTGCATCCATAGTGTCACCAGGATAAGACACCCAATCTTATCCATATACCACAGACCATTTAGATTATTACTTGAACATGATCCACTTGTATGTCAACCACGTACATGTTTAAGTTACATAAAATAATCTCGGATCTTGTTTATTGGATTGAGTTATACAATTTTAAATGTCAAATAAAATAACTTCTTATTTCATTAAATAAATGAATATTGTTTATACATCGCAAACCACAAGATTTAGGGCACAATCCTCAACAAGCTTGAGTACAATTGAGAGTCTTACATCTAAGAGGTGCCTAGGTAACTTGTGAGTTTGACTCTACGTGAGTCACTATAGTAGTCGGTGTATTATAGATAAGTATGACGTTGTAATTGTTAACCCTTTAATATTATTGAATTATCTTTCCTAGGCATACTGCCCCCAAAAGTTAGTAATTTATCATTGAACTGGGTTACTAACTCCTATATTCATTTACTTGTTTTCATGTTGTTAGAATTTTGTTGTTACAGTACTTGTCAGTGCTTTCCGTTTAACATCCATAATTCAAGTGACGAGTCAACCTATTGCTTTTTCACTAATGTATAGCTTAACAATTAATGCATCTCTACTTTTAGGAGAGGTCATAGGGTTAGAACTCCCGACCTATAAATATGATGTAATATTCTAGGAAAGAAAAACAGAATGACATAGATACTTTTTTAAAAACTATATGTTTTCGTTTTTACTATTGATTTCTCATTTATATTGTCAATTTTCGGTAATGTTCAATTTTAGACCATAAAGGATAAAAATTACAACACATGTCCAAATTTAATATTCAATTTGTTGTAATGGAAAGTTAATAAAAATTGATCACCTTACAATAATTCGTGGTAGAAACTTAAATTTTCCTTTTACCACATTTCACTTATACTAAGTTATATTTATCCTTTATGGAATTAGCAAATATATATACTTTGCGAACATAACACGTATGTTAAGAAAAAAAGATTAATAAATAACTTAAAGATTCATCATCATTATTATTTTTTGTTAATTTTTTTAGTTAAACCATAAGTGAAAGTGAGAATTCACAAACATATGAGATTAAGGATATAATGTTTAATACATTAACTATGGCTATGGTCTCATTTTGACATCCCATTATAGATATACATTTCCAATTTCTCAACTTACAATCATTTATATAATGTTGCTAGTGAAGGGTGGTCTCAAAAGCTTGGCCCACGACCCACGTATTTTAGGCCTAACATGCACAAATGGCCCAAGAACATAGGAAAGTCTTGAGATCGAAGTTATCTAAACCAAGTTTGGGAAGCACGAGCAGACAATGACCTTATCCAAAAGTAAATTTTCCGAGCCAACCAAGATCATATTTTCTTATATATATATATATATATATATTGAGTGCAACAATATATGACCTCATCCATAACCATCGAGCCTATTCAACGGCAAAGATTCAATTTTTAAAAAAATGCCATTAAAATTTACTTCTATAATTAGCCAAATGCGGTTAATATTATTTTGCACTCATTTTGCTTATAATACATGGCCCTTTTCATTCCAAAGTTCTTTACTCACAAAGTAAATCAAACCAACTCTCCAAAAGTAAAAAAGGCCACGGTCAAGCCAACCAAAATCATCACAATTTTGTGTTTACTTTTGTTATCATTTAGGAGCTGTTTGGGACGTTATGGCTATTTAGAGCGCTGAGATGATATAGCATATATAATGGATAGGATGTGGCCAAAATCTTTATAATTCAACAAACAACAACTTACCCATTTTCATCTTTATTGGCACGACACAGTGGAGCTAAACCCTCTAGCATTGTATTTCTCCCACCGCTCAACAATGCCACCGTGTTCGATGAAGTCAACATCTTTGACAATCCTTTGACCGTGGACCCTGAATTGGACTCACAATTGGTGGGCCGATCTCAAGGATTATATGCGGCCTCGGCCGAAGATCAAATTGGGCTTTTGATGGCTATGAACTTTGCCTTCACTAATGGTAAATACAACGGCAGCTTCTTCATTGTGCTTGGTCGGAATCTCATCTCCGACGCCATGAGGGAGATGCCAGTCGTCGAAGGAAGTGGCAAGTTCCGATTTGCTAGTGGCTATGCTTTGGCAAAAACTCATTACTTCAATCCAACTACGATGTTTATGTGTTGCATTATTGATTTATTTTTTTTCTTTTTATGGGTTTTTTGTTTTTGTTTTTCTTTTTTAGGGAAAATTCAACAATATAACTTTTTGTAATGGTTGCCGACGATTTTTGGTGTTCGGTGAATTTTTGCTTCCAAAGTTTCTATTGTTTATGTAAATTGAGCTATAATATAATGCTATTATGATTATCCAATAGCTATATTTTCTTTTGTCGAATGTGAGCATATGGCATAAAATGTGAACACAGGAGTTAGAAATTTGAATCACACTTCCATTTTTTTTTTTAACTTAAAAGAGAGAAAAAGAATAAACTTTACTTTTCCTTAGTTGTTTCTAATATTTGTCAAATCAAACATCAAAGAATCTAACTAAATTGGAATAGTATTTATTGTCCTTATATGTCTCTTAGTATTGTGTATGACATCGGACAATTCACCAAGTGAATATTTAAACACACATGTATAAACATAACTTGAACACAATATTAACAATAAGAAAATTTTAATTTATTTAAAACGCCTGAAAAGCCTGCATGTTAATTAAATATATTTACGAAATTATTTAATTTTTTTTAGGAAGCAAAGTCAAAACAAAACACCCTATGATAATAATTTCATTCATCAGACCACTGTGGGAACCCCATGAGCATGGGAGAAAAAAATGATCCCCACCTCGACCCCTCTCTTTGGCCTCATAAAAAAGCAAAAATAAATAAATAAAACAAAGAAAACCACAATCTCGCCATTCAACAAACTCACTACCTTCAGGTAGACTCAAAAATCAGATTCGAAATAACGAAATTAGTCAAATACTCAAGACTCTAACAAATGGCCATCGTTTCAAGATCCGATGCCACAACATCAAAAAATGAACTTTAAACGAGGAAAAGATTTTTTTTTTTAAAATAATATTTTTTTAATACTATAATGACAAAAATAGGTAGAGGAAGAATACTCCCAAAAATAGGGTATTTATCATGCTATCGTGGTTAATCGCTGTAACCTGGTACACGAGTCATGCAATTAAATCCCGTGCCTGCTCCCTTTTTCCTCGTCGAGCTTTCCTGCCTTCAATCGAAAGCTTTCTACCGTCCGTCGATTTTGCCTTCTTTGTTGCATATTCTCCGCTCCAAAATTCCGAAAATCTTCCTCATTTTATGCTTTCTGTCTTGTTGGCATCCAAACTCCTCCAGTTTGCTCGTCCGTCCAAAATTCGTAAATTGTTCGAAATCGTCTCCATTTGTTCGTCCGGCTCCACTTCTATGTTAATTATTCTTTAGTTGTTTTTCAATATATAACATCTTATATATTATATATATATATGTATATATATATTATTTTGTTTGCATTTAGTTTGAACTTAATGTTTAGTTTATGGATCTACGATTTATCTGTTGGATTGGAAGCTTAGAAATATATGTATATTATTTGTCTCATTTGTTTGCTATTTTGGGTAGTTAGAACTAGTAGAAATTAGATTTTGTTGGCTGATTTATTGGACTATTTTCTGGATGATTATGTTATTTATTTGCTTTGGCTTTATTTTTTATATATCTATTCGATGATATGTATTTTTGGCGTTGTTGAATGTAGAAATATATATGTATATGTTTATAAAAAGTAAAGATTGGTTCATATCATTATATATATATTATTTTGTTTGCATTTGGACTGAATTAAACGTATGATTCATGGATATATTTTTTTTTATTTTGGCTGATTTAAATATATAGTTGATGGATCTTAGATTTGGGCTGATTTAAATATATACTTTATGAATCTTAGATTTGGGCTAATTTAAATATATAATATTTAGATCTTATAGGTAACCTTAGAAATTGGATTTTGTTGGGTTGACATATTAACAACTATAACAGTTGAAAAATTCATAATAAATATGTCGATGCGTCCTGAAGATTTAGTTATTCTTGAACCTGGAAATGATGGAGATAGTGACATTGACGTTGAAGTTGATGAATTATTTGGAAATTATTTGGAAACAACAGTAGTGGGGAACATGATCTTGAATTAGTACCGTCGGAAATGTTCACCCAATTAGATTGGGAAATGACAAATTCAACGTGTGAATTAGGGTCTATTTTGGAATATAGGTGTAGATAAAGAAGATTTACAGCTTACTGTAAAAAAAATATTGTGCGATAGAACACTATGAAATTGTTGTAAAAAAAATATTGTGCGATAGAACACTATGAAATTGTTGTAGTAGAATCAAATCAGGATATTTGGTATGTTAAATGTAAATCATGGAGTGACTGTTGTGCTTGGAGGTTACGGGCATGTCGGTGTAAAACTCTTGGGATGTTCGAAATCACCAAACTTCACTTGTTTGTTTTCAAAATTGACACAGGATCATTCACAGCTTAATTTAAATTTTATGAGTATTGAAATTCAAAATTTGGTTAGAGCTGATCTTGGAGTACCTGTGGCCCTACTCTAAGAAGCTATTAAAAAACAATATGGTTATAATGTCAATTATAGACGAGTGTGACAAGTCAAGAGAAAAGCGTTGATTGTTGTGTTTGGTGATTAGGAGAAATCATATTTGAAGCTTCCGTATTGCTTGAGTGCTCTTGTTCATTACAATCCAGGAACACGAACAGATTGATTTTTCCTTCCCTCTGATGTACGTACGACTATTTTTGGACGAGTTTTTTAGTCTTTTGGTCCTACAAGAGAAGGGTCCAACCATTGTAGGTCATTAATCCAGATCGATGGAACTCATCTCTACGGAAAGTATAAGGAGAAATTATTGACAGTTATCTATTTATGCAAACGGACATATATTTCCCCTTGCTTTTGCTATCGTCAAAGGTAAAAATTCGTCCAGTTGGTCATAGTTTTTGTGGGCATTGCGTGAATATGTTACCAAAGAGAGTATTTGCTTGATTTCTGATGACATAAGGGCATTCTTGCTGCAATTAATAATGAAGAAATTAGTTGGAGTAAACCCAGAGCGTACCATCGATATTGTCTTCGCCATGTTGCCAATAATTTCAATACAAAATACAAATCAAAGCAACTAAAAAAATTGGTGTTTAAGGCCGGAAATCAACACCAAAGACCTAAGTTCATTCAGTGCATGAAAGAATACGAAATACTGTCCCATTTGATCACCGCATCATGGCACCTTATTACTGCTCTAGTTGAGCGTTGGAGACCAGAAACCCACACATTTCACCTGCCTTGTGGGGAATGTACGATTACGCTGCAGGATGTTGCCATACAATTTGGGTTACGAGTGGACGTGCAACCATTGACAGGTTCACTACAGTATGACTGGAAGAACGTTTGTGAAGACATCTAGTTGACCGTTAACCCTCTTATATGCTTTCATATAATTATATGCTTTCATATAGTAGAGTGGCATCATCCAGATCGTGTGTTGAGATAGTTCGGTCTGCGACAAACGATACCTTCGTTGTCCTATATACTCCCAGCACTACACTAGATCGGTTTGAGAGGTAAGCATGATCAAGACTGACGTCGAATCCATGCGGAATATTTATCCTACTAGCATGGACGACATTATCATTATGCACAGGGAGAATTAACAAATGGGTCAGTTGTATCAGACGACTACTTTTCCTAGTACAATTCGATCACGAGCGATTTATCACACCTGACGACGCTTATTATTACTGCATGGTAAGAGATTTAAAATCAAACATTTTCCATATATATGATATGGATATTGTTTAATATATTTTTTTTTATTGTACAGAATAATTTTATCAGCGATTTCAACAATATTCAGTATAGAACAACTTACCAAAATTGGGTTCAATGTGTCAGCAAACAATGGTCAACGTAGAAGGTATTATTCAACAAAAAAGTGACTCAATGTTGCTGACACCAATCGAAGACGTATTCGTCGTAGACGACAGTGACAACAGGGTGAACCTAATTTAGAGNATTTTTTTTTATTGTACAGAATAATTTTATCAGCGATTTCAACAATATTCAGTATAGAACAACTTACCAAAATTGGGTTCAATGTGTCAGCAAACTTGGTTAATATAGAAAGTATTATTCAACAAACAAGACGACTCAATGTTGCTGACACCAATCGAAGACGTATTCGTCGTAGACGACAGTGACAACAGGGTGAACCTAATTTAGAGAGACACGAAGTCAATCCCATGAGGGGTAAGGGCCAGGGGTCGTTTTAAATTTCATGTAAACTTTCATTTTCAAATTATAAATTAAAGAACTAATTGTAAATATTCTTTAATATCATGACATTTTTTTTAATATGAGTGCAAGATGTTTTCATTGTAGATTAAATATATAATTAAGTTTAATAATGAAGGAATTTATTGACCAATTTCTAAAGTTTTAATATTGTTGTACATCTACAATTAAAAAAAATAGTCAACAAACTTTAAAAAAAAAAGAAAAAAAATAAGCAAATCGTGGACCGAGTCCACGAGTTTGTGTCTGACCGGTCAACCAGTCAGCCGACGTGGTGCTGACTGAATTAAACGGTACTCGTGTACCGGGTACACAAGTTTGCCACATGGCAATCGTCTACCCCAATTTTGTCAATAGTTTTCCAAAACACCTATTCTTAGAAAAAGTTTCCCTCCAACCCTATTTTTATCATTATATTTTAAAATAAATATTATTTTTTTAAAAAAATCCGAGGAAAAAGAGTATATTTATTTATTTAATAAACACACTATGCTTTAGTTAATGATAATATATACCTTTTGAAATGTGCATCTCATCGAATCTTGTCAACAGAACTACAATTTATCATCAACCATCATTACGTTTATATCGAAGTTTTTGCTGTTTGTTTTTGTTTTATAAGGCAAAAGTAGAATCCACCGAGCGACGAGAAGCTGCAACGATTGAAGGCATTGAAGTGAGCCATATGAGATTCTCATCGGTTGATTTGCATGGCAAAATGTACAAATGGAATAACAATAACAACCCAAGCTATGAAAAGAGTATACAAAGCTATAGTACAAAAGCATTCAAACAAAATCCTCGATCATTGTTCTCATCAGCTAATAATGAGCTGAAACAATAATGGAAGGTGTACAAAAAAAAATCCAAAGGACAAGTTGCTAAGCAGCTGCTCTGACATCTCAAAACTCAGCTCCCTTTGGTGGGCAATGCAATAGTTGGAAACATCTGATATGATCCAAACCTCTTGTTATCTCTATTAATATTAAAACTTTTGACTCAAGCCAAAGGAGAATAGAGGTCTGTAAGGGCCCACATGTCCCAAAATAAAAAGCTGAATCCTCACGTTTCGAGTCGAATTTCAAGGTCAACTGATCGAGCTTATGGAGTTTCACCAAAGGGAAAACGACCTAACCGAGCTTGTTGCTGACACTCTGCAACCTCAAAGGTCACACCCATTCAGATATTGTCGGTGTTATACATATCCTTAAGTAGGTATCAAAGGAGGGCCCACATATCGACAAATATCAAAGTATAAGTAATTTTTCTATGTTTTGCTAAGGTAAATACTAACTTAAACATCAGAACATACTCAACTAATTACAACATTGGTACGAGTACTCTTGCATAAGTCAACTCCAGCAAAATATCAGGACTAAAGGAGCAGGCTGAAGAAGCAGTCAAGACCTCTGTGCGAGTTTCTTGCGCCAACCGATTATAACCTAGAATAGCATAAATAAAGCTCATAAAAAAGAACCAACTTTGACTCCCCCAAGTAATTTATAAAACCATAATAAGCACGTGTATTAGATGTGAAATACAAGTAAAAGATTACATAACTGAACTTATTTACCAAATTCTATATTACACAACTGTAGTCTAATAAAGGAACAATTAAAATCTCATTCATTGATTGAAATAAATTCTACAAATTGCATGATTTATTTTTAATATTCCTATTGACATCGACTTTCAAGCTATAAGCCTGCCATAATATATTCTCCCAGAAAAACACTTGGAAAACTGTAAGGAGAGGCTGCAACAATCGCACTCTTAGCTAACTGTCAATTTACCAAAATCAAAATTTGAAACCAGTACAGCATAATAAAAGGTTGTATCAAGGTGCAGATTCTGATTCAAACAAAACTCCTTGCAGCATGATTAGGCTATTTCTTGCACGATCATTCATCCAAGAAGAAATAAGCTTCCTTCAAAGTGAAGGGTCATTTTCAACCTTCTTATATCCACAGGTGCTCTCTCCGATACTCACGCACAATCACCGGAACACTTGTAGGTGGGATCTACAGAACAAAAAGAATTTTTTTTTACTCAAGGCTTACTCAAAACTCTTACCTTCCAATGCTGACCACTGGAATGTCAAGAATCAGCACTCATCAAGTCATCATACAAATAGAATTACAGATGACAGAGCAAAGTGGCATTCATAATGGACATGGATGATCTTATAACAGTTATAGGACTAGAGCTTAGTATGCTTGACCTCACAGAAATTATCCCAAACGTAAGTTTGCTTTCGGACATGAAAACAAGTCATCTGGATGAAAAAACGGCTGCATGAGTCGATCTTTTGTAGAATCTAGCATGATGTCATTTTAGTTGGTATTTGCAAGATGTTTTTCTGCAACCGCACAATCACTACGTCGGACAAAAAATCCCAAACTCAAAAGTGAAGCCACAGAACAAATTTCATTCCACAGAGAAATTTTCTCCATGTACCAATCAATTGCATTTTTCTCATTTTTCCTTAGAGCTACCTAAAATAGTCCAACTAGCTTTGGTCCATGTTCAAAGTCAATAATAATCCAAGAGAGTTTACAAGAGTAAGATCAATCTCCTCTT
Source organism: Benincasa hispida (assembly GCF_009727055.1). Taxonomy (NCBI): domain Eukaryota; kingdom Viridiplantae; phylum Streptophyta; class Magnoliopsida; order Cucurbitales; family Cucurbitaceae; genus Benincasa; species Benincasa hispida. The sequence goes on along the minus strand of NC_052350.1, from coordinate 260,726 downwards.
ACATATAAAAAGGAGTCTAAGTGTGCATAAAGGCTCTAAAGAGATGGTAAAAATGTACAAGATAAGAGGAAGAAGAAAATCTGAGAGAAGTTACAATCAATATAAAGGAAAGTTAACAGAAGAAACTGTAGAAGTAAAAAAGATTAATAGGTCTTTAACTTATTAGGTTCAAAGAAAGTCCCATATTGGTTAAAGGAAGGGAGAGATCCATGTTACATGAGTGAGGACAATCATGCCGTTTTAGAGATAGGTAAAGGTTCCATTGTCATTAGCATATCTGATATATTTATTACTCTGAAAACTACTATTTTTGGTTTTCTAAATTTCGCTGAAATGTTGAGAACAGTTTAGTGGTAATTGTTACCAAGGAAATGAAGAAACATAAAAATGAGATGCACCAAAAATTTAACCCCTTAAGGCAGGAGCGGGAGGAAAAAGATAACAAGGCAGCCATCCAAGTACAACAAGCAGGAATACAAGTATATGTCTGAAGAAGTGCCGGAGACAGAGAGAAAGAGTGTGTGTGTGTGTATGATATTGATTGAACCAAACGTACCATGCCATAATCTGTGACAATCATTGAGATGTAATCTGAAGGTGTGGCGTCATACCTGAAAAAGTACCCCCACAAAGTTAGAATATATCACTTTGAGGTACAATAACTAGTTATCATATTCATATATCATCGTCTACTCTTTAATTTACATTAAATTTAGATGTTGCAGTTGTTCTTTAGCAGTCAAATTATCTAGATGATTAATATCCTTCCTTCCCGGAACCTTTGAGATAGCAACCGGATCGCCTGCAAATTCAAAATTGCTCAGACACTGTCCTTTGTCCCTCTTCTTGAAGGAAATGTGAGAGAAGATAACATAATAATATATACCTAATTCATTAAAACAAATTGAATCAAGTTGTACCCTTTCATGGAATTTATAGGCTTCGCAACAGATTAAGACTGGAACATGGAATGCGTTAGCAACCATGGCAACAGCTGCAGTTCCCACTCTTGAATATACGGTTCCATTAGATAATACGGCAGCAGCCCCCAGAAAAACTCTTGTTACTTTGTGCATAACATAAGAAATAGCATTTATATGAGTGTATGTACAACTTAGGCCCCTCCCTATGAGCCTACGGAGCAATGCTTGCCCTTCTAGTTTTGGACGGGAATCCACCACCACAACACGAAATTCTTTTCCGAGCTCATGAGCATATAATAGAAGCATCTCTACAGCACAAGACGATCCATATGTGAGAAGAACATCTCCATCCCTGATTTTGGTAGCAGCATGTCTAACTATGACCTCGTCTGCAATTACAATCTTTTCATTGATAAAGCGATTGATATCTGAGCAAAGTGTAGCTTTTACTTCAGATTCCAGAAGATTCAATGGTAATTTGGCAATGAGGTTTTTCAAAAACCGAATTGCATTCCCCATGCTAATAGACAGCGGCCTGCACTCGTTGAAGAATGACACATAGCTACCAATTTTTGCAGTTAAATCTCTACCTAGAGACTTCTGTGGTGGAGTTGAGTAGTCTTTGATGGCCTGTTGAAATGCATGAAGCATAGCAATACAACGAGCATTGCCTCCACATATATCCCCGGCCATATATTGTAAACCAACCTGATAAAGTATAGGTATGTGACTAGATTAGACAAACACTAGTCAGCCAATATGTCGTTGATATTATGAATTAACCATAAGTATATGAGACAATTAATTAATTATTTCACCACCAAAAATAAAGGGATACATTGCTTATTAAGAAGCCATACATGCAAATAACCATGTTGTGAGTGCATAGAGGCCCATAAAAATATAACTATTATCATAGATAACCAATGTGATAAAAAAAAATAACAAATGAATAAATAACAGAAGAGTCCTAATCAAACAGGGAGAAGCTATGAGTTTCTCATTTGAATTGTTGTAGATGCTTTGTATTCTGGTGGACTTCCTATTGGTATTCTTCTTCAAAGAGTGGACAAATTATCTCATTAATCCAAGGTCTTCTGTACTAAACAGATTTTATGCTGGTCGCAATTTATGGTCTAGAGTAAATTATAAACAGTATTAGCTAATTACCCCCCCACCACAACACACCTTGTAAATGGCAGGATGAATGGGGTCAAGTTGGAAAAACTTTGACACGAGATCAGGAAGCTGAGTTCCCTGCTCGTATTGTGGCAAATGGCGAAATAATTCAACCCTATTTCTAGCTTCGGTTTGGTTGAAAACTGCTCGCTTTTTAGCCTTTTCTACCCTGCTTTTATCATCAAACTGCATTCGTGGAGGGGGAATATCTTTCTTCCTTTCTTTATCAAGTGTGCGATCACCTCCTCTTTTGTCAGTAGATGCCACCGAAGGTGCAGCAGTGCTATCTCTCATAGCTGAGGGCTGCTTCACAGCTTTACCAGGAGCGTGACCTGACTTCTTCGCTTCACCTTTTATTGAACAAATAAACAAACAAAGCATTTATCAATAAGTAAATAAACATATTAACTAGTTACTGTATGAGCTCTTGAAACTTTTCTATAGCACAAATATCCAAAGAAAAGGAAAAAGGATAATTACTAGCATTTATAACCAAATAGAGCGACCAGTAAAATATTACACATGCAATTAGTTAGTCCAGGTTATAGAAACTTTTAATCCCACAAGGCAAGGAGTCACCAATATCTACAAACACTCCAATTTATCAATGCACTAAATTGCATTCACTAAACACTCTACATTTCTTAGCATCCAAAAATTGTTTCATTCTAGCCTGATTTGCATTTTTTAGAAATGAGCACTACAATATAGCTCCTGGTACATTTAAAATGATTGAATTGGAAATTTAACCCTTAGCTGAACCTTTTGCAGCTCGTTGTGCCTCCTGTAGAGCTCGTCTCTCAGCCTTTGTCGTTTTTGCCTTCAGGGGTTTTGAATTTGATGGTGGCTGTCGATTCTGTACCTCTGTGGAAGCCCCTCCATTCTTTTCTGCAAGAGCAAAGCAGTAGAAATGAGAAATCAATAATCCCAATGCAAGATTCATGAGAAAGTAAAGTAGCATGGTAGCACATTCACAACCATGCAGAATTTCATTCTTTTTTTTTTTTCTCCTTTCTTTTTGAAGAAATCCATTTTTTTTCCTTTTTAATCCTTAATTTCAAGAAATCTTTGGCCCATCAATATTTGTGAAGTTTTAAATTCGATATTGTCTATAGCCAGACCATGCAAGCATGTCAGGATCAGAAAAGAATTGACAAATTCCAATCTGAAGTGGAATAGTAGACAATGTTTTATTGTCGCGATTGCTAATTTAATAAAATAAACAACAGAAAATATGAATAATGCAAAATTACATCTTCCCAACTATTATATAAGGTCTGCCAAGTACTACAATTTCAAGGGAGCCATCAACAGCTCGAACTGCAGTTAAGGACACACTATTACACATATATTTAAAGGAAAAGTAGGAAAGTTGACCAAACCAAATAGGTTGATGTTTGCGAGTGTCTGTGTCCATATCCACCCACCATTCAAAAAGCCTCTCTTCAATTGGTTGTGGCGTTGCCCAGTTTTCATACTCTTTTTTTGGATAAGAAACAATTTCATTGATAGAACGTAATATCCAAAGATGACAAAGGAATAAAGGGGCCTCATTTAGAGGATATACAAAAAATGTTTCCCATTAGCGATAAGGAAAGATAAGCTATGACTATGTATAGTCGGTAAATCTTTACACCAAAAAAAAGTTGATTGAATACAAGTATCTATAATGTCCTTTGTCAATCTAGATTTGCTTTGGAAGATTCTTGAGTACCTTTCGTCCCAAATCTTCCAGAAAACAGCACTGATATGCTCAGCTATAAACGATCCTTAGAAGGTTTGAAAGGGTGGTGGCAGACCATCAAACGAAGCCAGCCTTGAGTATCACGAGAGAGAACCACAGACCAACTAAATGCCTCTAAAATCTCGTACCAAATCTCACTAGTGAATGGGCAGTCAAAGAACGCATGCCGCACAAATTCATTATACTGTTGATAGAGGCAGCACCATGAGGGAGAGGCTAATCCAAGGGCAACGCTTTTGGAGCCTATCCATAGTATTAAGGCAAGCGTGGGTCACTTCTCTCCCACTCTCTCAGTTTTCATACTCAACTTTTCTTTCTTCTCAACCCCAACAAAATACACTTCCCTCCCACACTCTCAATATTCAACTACACTTTTCTTCATATTCCTCCCACTCCTCCAGGAAGAAGAAGGAAAAAATAAAGAAAAAAAAAACAGAGAGCACTCTTCAACTAGCTCCACAAGATAACTGCCTAACCTACAACAATATATCATCAAAATCTCAATTGCTGTAACAGTTTTATTTGAATCCATAACCTTAAAAGCATTATCCGTTAGCCCCTTTGGTCCCTGTACCAGCTCATGTTGATTTCCCCTTTCTTTTTTCTTTTCAATTTCTTATCCTCTTTCTTTTCTTGAAAGACCCACACTTTCCCTCTTCTATTAACCATGTCCTTTGTTTTCTTCATGATTCTTTCTGTTTTCTTCTCTAGACTCTCTCAAACAATAAAACTGAACAAATTTAAATTATATACAGGGCAAATGGTTCTTTTTCTTTTCCATCAAACGTGAATCAAAGCTCATACAAAACATTTCATTAAAGAAAATTTATCTTGAATTAAAACAAGACCCTCAACTTCTGACTACATTAACCTTTAGCTTGCATACGTGATGCAGTAGCACTCTTGACAAAACAATTAATTAGCACAGCAAAGTAAACCCACTAAAACAGCAAATGTGTAGCAAGTAATGAGCACTATTTTATAAGTGATATCGAGATCAAAATATAAGTGAAATGTATTTAGCATGGGCGTTTGGCAAAGGGCCGCAGCAGGAAGTTATCTGGTATTAGTTTTGTGGCCTGTGGGTATTAGGATCTGAAATTAGAATTCCACTCTTCTATTTATAAATAGCTTTGCCTTAAAATACAGATCACATTTTTCTTCTTTCTTTTCTGTTATGATAAGAACCAAATTTTCATTACAAAAAAGAATATCCACAATTGATTCCACATGAAAACACAGCCACAAACCCCATCTTCCAATTGATATGAAAAAGAAATGTACAGCAAAAAGCGTAATAATTAGATGTATAAAGTCAATACTACATTAAAATGATGTACCTCAAAAAAGAAATGTACAAGCCCAAAATTAGCAGAGACATTAATAAAAACAATCCCTCCGACATCAACGAAAAGGGGAAATAGTAGGGATTAAATTCCATCCAACAAAGCGATGCAACATCACCTGCAACTCCAACAGACTTATTAGGTTCCAACAGCACCTGCGACGACTTAGCCGCCAAGTGGATTCCAACACCAGGAAAGCTCGAGGCAATCTTCCCGGAACCACTCCTGCGATAAGGAACGGAGGTGGAAGAATCCTCAGACATATCCAGCTCTTCATCCCCAATTCTACTGGAAGGCGAGGTAGCAAGCAGCATTTCGGAGGGGTTATAGCTACCAACATGAATATGATCGGCGGAATCCCTCCAATTGGTGGGAGCTGGAACAGGAAAAACAGCAGAGCGAGAAGCAAGGTTATCGGAGAGATGACGGGGAGGGGGAATCATGACAGGAGACAAGGAATTAGAGGGAGGAGAGAGGGATTGTTGAGAAGGGGCACAGTCGGCGGGACCGGAGAGGGAGCGGCCGGGGGGATTAGGAGCGTCGAGAGTGAAGAATCCGACCTGACGAACTTTGGGGTTGACGACGCGGGAGCCTCGGCGAGCATCCATGAAGTGGATTCAGAAGAACAGAGACAAAGGAGCTCCGTTGTGTACAATCCTTTGGCGGCTCAATCTCTCGCATCTCCTCTGCTTTTACTCTTGTTTCTTTATTTATTTTTAAATAAATATTTCATGCATTCTTGTTTTATAAACATTCTTTTTTTCTTTTTCTTTTTTACCACGCATAGGTCAGAATTCAACTCTTGAGCCCCAGGTTGATGTTATGTTTTATGATAGAAATGATATGTCCTATATTTACTTTGACTTCTTTCATAAACATTTAGTGCATTTTCGAAAACTACTCTTATCAGTTTTAAAATCATTATAAAACGTGCATTTCATCCTTCAAAATTAATTTAATATTTGATTTTATATTTTTTAAATATAATTTTCAAATCATCTAAATTGATTTTAAAGGATTAAAAACATGTTTCATACTTATTTTGAAAATGTTAATTTAACATGTCATAGACTATTTTATGCTTAAGGACAAAAGCGTAGAGAATGAAAATGAAGCCCAAGCCAGAATAGATATGGATGGGATGAAACGACATGGGTAGCAACCCATATTGCAAGGCTCGGCCTCGGCCCATGCCGAGACCGACCCAATGAAGACGGCCCTAAAAGGGGGCTGGGTTAGGTCCAAAGAGAAGGTTAGGGTTGGAGGGATGACCGAAAAGGATTGGATCAAGAGAATTCTATAAATAGGATGATGACTCACCAAGGAAATAAGTCCATTCTCATACTAAAATTTTCTTCTTGCCACCAAAAATTTCTTGCTAACTTAAGCATCGAAATCTATGTGGCAAGCACTATACCTGAGCTCATGCTACTTGAGCTACTTGAGCTCAAGTTGGAAAATTTGTACCTCATTTGATAAAAATTTCATTTTAATTTAATATTTTTAAATTTTATGTTTACTTTCTCTCAATTTTTCAATTATAGTTTTTACCTTCGCCAAATAAATAATTGAATTTTTAGTTAAATACTAAAAACAAAAACTACTTTTTAAAATTTTCAGACTTATCAACATAACATAACTCAACTGACATAAATTTATATTATTAACTCGAGGTCTGAGTTCGACCCATTACTCCACATATTGTTAAAAGAAAAAAAATTAAGGGTCTGTTTGGGTTGACATGGGAAAAATATTTTTAAAAAATCTCATTTAAACACTTTTGATAAAAAAAAACTACTTAAAATAAAAAGAGTCGTGTTTTGCACCTTTTGCTCAAAAGTGTTTTTGTATATACATGTTGGTTTAAAGAAACATACAGCGGAAGAAAAACGAATTATTAAGCATTCTAATTCTTCAATTTTGACTTTAAATTAAGCATGTTCATCAACTATGAATAGGGTTTCATTACATACCTTTGAAGATCCTCTTCGATCTCGAAATTCAGCTGCAATCTCTTCCAATTCAAGTCATGGACAACCACTAAATCTTTTTTACTGTTTTCTAGGAACCTTAGATTGAGTTGTGAGACTTAAAACAAGCAAGAATTTAGGGAATTGTGTGGAAAAATTCACTTGTTTATTAGCTTGGTGAAGAACACTTCTTCAGCCTTGAGACATTAGCCAAATTCCAGCATTTGCATGATATATTCCATTCAATCAATAGTGTATTAATGGAGGAGTTTTTTTAGAATAGGTGATATTATTATACAATAACAAGGAGGATCCCATAGCCCGGGATCAAGGTATCAAAGCAACAGAGCACAGGCAAAGACAAGGCAACAAAACCAAAACAAAACCAACAAGATAAGACCAGAACAAAACCATAGACGCAAACTCGCAAATCACCAGGAAGAAAGGTAGAGAAAAGAACCCAAAACCCTACAAACTAGGGGCTACAGCAAAATGGAGAACAACGTGAAGTTCAAAAAGAAAAAACATCCGTACACACACTAGATAAGACCAAGAAGGTCAACCCGCTAGGAAGTAGCACGAGCACGAACTGTAGAGACCATAAGGTGAACCAGAGCAGACACTGACCTCGGTCGACCTCCATGCAGCCGTCGATTACGCTCCTGCCAGATGTAGTAAATGGACATACACCAGGAAAACACGAAACAACTTACTACACAACCCCCTTACCGACCCCACTCGGCACAACCAACTTAACTCTACATCCCAACCAGCCATCCGATGCGTCGAACCCAACTGACGCAACCACTAGACTACACCTCTCTTCCAAACCCACACTCAAAAAATAAATTGATCCCGCGACTCCACACCTTCCTCACATAGAAGACACCCCCCCCCCCACCCCTGATAGCACACCCTAACTCCTCAACCAATCTCGCGTACCCACATGTCCCTCACTACTAACCATGCACAGAAAGAGCGACGTAGAATATCAACCTCCCCCCCCCCCTCCGCCCACAAATACCAGTCCAGACACTCTAGGACAACGAGGACGTATACTCTCCCAAGCACTAGCTATAGAAAATCGACCACTAGCATCCGACACCCAAACTCAATAATCTTCTCCCCTCACCCTAGGCCCCACTACCTGAATAAGACCCCAGATCTCAAGCAACTCCCAAGATACTATAGGCCACCTCCAACCTCCCTCACCATCCAAGAACTCTGACAACCCACGCTTCAAACTACCCATTGCATTATGAACCACCATAAACCCGTATGAATCCAAACTGCGCCCCCTGGCAACCAAGAATCCCACCACAAAACAGAATCGTCATCGCCAATCATCAAATGAACCAGATGCTTGAATCTATCTCTACGTCGCAAGAACGAATGAATGAATGCAATAATTCCAGCTCCACCTTCATTTTTTAGTGGTTAAATGGGAGTGGGAGTGACTAAGGTGCTAGTTTTTTGAAGTGGAATAATCCACATTTTGGGATTTTTTTTCATTTCCAATTTTCTTTTCTTTTTTTAATTTTGAAAACTTTTCAAAATAAAAAATCATTTTTCATTTTTCAATTCTTTTTAATTGAAATTGAAATTTTATTAATTTTATAAAATTAATTCAATAATTAATTTTTCTAATAAATTAATAAATAATAATTAATTAAGAATTTTAATCAATTCTATTAAGTTAATATAAAATATTAAATTAAATTATCTCTAATTCCACTACCATGAATCCCTATTCATAAAATTAATATTTAAATCATATTTAAATATTAATCAATTCTCCAATTCCGTTTAATTCCAAAATTAAACGTGTAACTATATCATATATAATTAATAATTTCCTTAATTCGAATTTGAACGTTTCAAATCAACTTATCACGTTATTCTAAGGTTTATTCAGTTTGTGAGCTAGTAAGGGACCTAATGGACCTACAGATCATGGGCTCCAACGATCCGAGATTAATTGGCTAAACTCTTTACATTGAATTAACCTTCATTCATTAACTATCGGGTCACTTCATTAAAACCCAGTAGTTGCACTCACCTCACTGTAGATATATTGTGTTCATTGGATATAACCATAATTAGTAAGTTAACCCTTCACAAGTTGTTCACAATAACAGCTGAGTCAAATGACTATTTTACCCTCAAGATTACCTTTTGTTCCCTAAGTTCCATTGATCCTCTAATGAACAATTTGTTTGCGATCTAATCAACAAATAGAATCCCTCTCGGGCCAATAAGAGGACGGGGCCCCTTGTTCAAGACCTGGAGTTAGCACTTAAGGGAACAACCTCTCTATTATATCTGAAAATGAGTAAGAGTGAATTCCATCTTGCAATCTATGGCCCCAGCTATCTACCCGGTCTTACTCTTTAAAAGGGAGGCTTATTGAGCTAGTGTTGTTGAGTCAACCTTCACTTATGCAAATCTAAGGATAATCTCAAATAAACAAGAGTTCATAGTTAGGTTAAAATTAAGGTTAAGTTACCTAGATCGTCATTTTGAAATAGTCAGTCTCAAACAGTAAACAACGTTATAAAGTAAGAGTGACTTATTTCTTGGTCCAATCTTATGTAAATTCATTGGAGATAATAAGAGTAACTAGTATGGCAACGTTTAAAGTAAGAGTGACTATGGGGTGCTGCTGGGCATTGGTAGATCGCTTGGAGGGTTCCGTTGCGTTGAGTTTCAAAGATTAAAGATTGTCTTCAACTAGTATGGCAACTCATCTCCCTTGTTTATCTTGTTCATAGCATGCCGTTAATTAAGATTTGTTTGCATAACTGTACGTTTTGAATGTACATTGTTGTATTTCGGTCACTGTAAGATCGGAGCGATCCGAACGCGCCATGGAACTCTTCGGTAAGAGATCCTTCAAAAACAATGTGTATCATTACAAACAATGAGACTTTGGGAGAATTATGACACAAATCCCAACAATTTTAGGGACGCGGGAGCTAAAAATAACATATTGAATATATTATTAATCTCCCAGTGAAGCGTTCTAACATATCGTATATGTTATTAGATTCCCACTGAAGTGTTCTAATAACATATCATAAATGCTACTAAACTCCTACTGAAATGTCTTAACATTTGTTTTGGGTATATGTTTACTTAGGTTTGTTCCGACTAATTAAACAATCTAAGTCTAGATGTTTAGTAAGTCTAGGTGTTTAGTAAGTCTAGGTGATAAACCAGTTTTAAAACCTCACACCACTCATGTATTGCTCATAAAACTGGTTAACAACACTCAATTATTCGGCCATAATCCTCAAGTAGGAGGTTTTACGTAAACCGTCAACTTAAATTCCTCTAGCATTGGACAGGATTATATACCAATTGAGTTTGTAACCTAAGTCTTATAAGATAACGACCTATTTTAACTATTAAAACAAGTGGTTAACCTACATGAGTATGCATCTTATCTTTTGTTATGGATTTTAAATGTCTAACCCAATTTTATAAGAACTTATATAACTTTAGACATGTTGTACATCCATAACATACATCAGATATCTCATGATTTAATATAACACTTATATTAAAACATATGAAACCCTAAACATGTATTATAACACCTTATAACATACTTTCAATGCATGTAACATGCTTCCTATGGTGGGATTTTAAATCTATATGACATACTATATGCATATACAAGATTTATTTAATTATAGCATACATCACATGCATAAATAATTAAACACAAACTGATACGGTTTTAGTTTTGGCATTTTCAAGCAAACGAAGGCCTAATTATTACATAAAACAACCAAATTTGGTTCCAAAACACTTCTGAATCGCTCGAACCGCCCCGAATCAGATCTGAACCTCTCGAACCGGACCTCTAATGCTTAAAATTAGGCTAAACCGAGCTTAATTAGGTCGAACCAGTCCTCTTTGACCCAAACCGATTCACTTGGACCATCGGTTTGGGCTCAGGCATGCATGCTGGGCTGGGATGAACAACATTGCAACACTGCATCCCAACGTTGCAACGCCACAGGGTCATCTTCAAAATTTGGGCTGGAACGAAAAATAGCATCGTAACGCTTCAAACACAGCGTCACGACACTGCAAGGTAGTGGCTGAAATTCCAGTTTCTGCTGCTCGACCTTCTTCACTTCTTTCTTCAATTACAACTTAATTTCAATTCTAATGACTCCAATCAAATTATAGACACTTAAGCACACATTAAGGCCCATCAATCAAGAGCCAATTATAGGAATTACAACATAATTAAAGAGAATTTAATGCCAAAATTCAGAAAAACCATATCAGTTCACCATTTTCATATAACTTACAAAAAATACCCACCAAGTCAAAATTAACTCGAATTGAATACTTAAAAAATTCTCTGATACCAATTATTGGTTTAAAAAAACACACAGTAGAAGAAAAATGGACCATTAAGCATTCTAATTCCTCAATTTTGACTTCAAATTAAACATATTCATCAACTATGAAGAGGGTTCATTACATAACTTTGAAAATCCTCTTTAATTTCAAAATTCAGCTGCAATCTTCTCCAATTCAAGTCGTGGACCACCATTAGAGCTTTTCTACTATTCTCTAGGAACCTTAGATTGAGTTGTGGGACTCAAAACAAGCAAGAATTTAGGGAATTGTGTGGAGAAAGTCACTGGTTTATCAGCTTGATGAAGAACATTTCTTCAGCCTTGAGACATCAGCCAAATTCCAGCATTTGCATTATATATTCCACTCAATCAAAAGTGTATTAATGGAAGAGCTTCATGCAATCCGAATGCATGAAATAATTCCAACTCCACCTTCATTTTTAAGCTGTTAAATAGGAGTGGGAAGTGACTAAGGTGCTAGGTTTTTTTAAATGAAAAAATCCCACATTTTGGGATTTTTTCATTTTCAATTTCCTTTCATTTTTTCAAATTTGAAAAATAAAAAATCATTTTTCAATTTTCAATTCTTTAATTAAAATTGAAATTTAATAAAAATTTAATTCAATAATTAATTTTTCTAATCAAATTAATAAATAATAATTAATTAAATAATTTAATTAATTCTATTAATTTAATATAAAATATTATATTAATTTATCTCCAATTTCGCTACCATGAATCCTTATTCATAAAATTAATATTTAAATCATATTTAAATATTAATCAATTCTCCAATTCTGTTTAATTTCAAAGTTAAACGTGTAATTATATCACATATAATTACTAATTCCCTTAATTCGAATTTGAACGTTTCAAATCAACTTATCACGCTATTCTAATATTTATTCAGTTTATGAGCTAGTAAAGGACCTAATGGACCTATAGATCATGAGCTCCAACGATCCGAGACTAATTGGCTTAACTTTTTACACTGAATTAACCCTCATTCATTAACTATCGGGTCACTTCACTAAAACCCAGTAGTTGCACTCACCTCACTGTAGATATATTGTGTTCATTGGATATAACCATAATTAGTAAGTTAACCCTTCACAAGTTGTTCGTAATAACGGTTGGGTCAAATGACTGTTTTACCCTCGAGATTACAATTGTTCCTTAAGTTCCACTAATCCTCTAATGAACAATTTGTTTGTGATCTAATCAATAAACAGAATACTTATCCGGCGAATGAGAGGGTGGGGCCTCTTGTTCAAGACCTGAAGTCAGCATTAAGGGAACGACCTCTCTACTATCCTTAAAAATGGGTGGGAGTGAATTCCATCTTGCACCCTATGTCCCTAGCTATCTACCCGGTCTTACCCCTGAAATGGGAGGCTTATTGAACCAGTGCTGTTGAGCCAACCCCCACTTATGCAAATCTAAGGATAATCCTAAATAAACAGGAGTTCATAGATAGCTCAAGATTAAGGTTAAGTTACCTAGGTCATCATTTTGAAATAGTCAATCTTAAACAATAAACAACGTTATAAAGTTAAAGTGACTTATTTCTTGGTCCGATCTTATGCAAATTCATTGCACAGGACGCCCCCACTTCTCATGTCACCACATGAACAAATCAGGAATACTTCATTTGTAGCACTTTACAACTCCTTGTAACAACTACAGAGTGGGCCGCATCTGAAAGTGTTACCAAAATAAGGCATCAAATCTTATTCGTATACTATAGATCATTTTGATTATTTACTCGAACCTGATTCACTCTCATGTCTCCATATAAAGTTCAAGTACTCATGTAATAGTCATGGATCTTTTAGTTTATTGGATTTATTTCTAAAATGAAATAAGCAATTCATATATTCAATAAGAACTTCATTGAGTCAAACGTCAATAATAACTTTATTAAATTTCAGAATAAGTTTATTGTTTACAAGCCACGAGTTTTAGGACATAAAACCCAACAATACATATGTTTTGTTTGTTATATACTAAAAAGTTTTATTAAAATCAAATTACTATAAAGGACGACTATAAAATACTCTAAATTAATAATTTAAAATAATGGTTGTCAGAATTGGTCGTTTGGGGTGGTTGTCGAAGGTGGCCATAGGTGGTGGTGGTAGGAATTAGCGGCGCGTCGATGGCCGAAGTTAACCGATGGTGGCAATCAAAGGTGGTCGCTAACGGTGGCAAGAGGATGGTCGCCAGAGTTGCTTGGAAGTGGTTGCAAGGTGGTGGTGGGCGAAGGTGGTCGCTAAAGTTGGCTGATGCGGTGGTCAGATGGTGGTAACCACAACAACATGGTGAAAGTGAAGGAGAAGACTTTGGGGCGTTTTGGTAATTTTAAGAATCATACAAATTGGGGAGAGATTGACCACTAAACACTTAGAAGAAACTTTTAAGTTAGTTCTAAATGTTTATTCTAAACTAACTTATTTTATAAGCTCATTTTTCCAAAGTCTATTTTAAGTGGTTACTAAACACTTTATTTTTTAATACATATTATAAATATAATATCTAGTGTAGATATTCATAACCTACATAGGTTACAAAATTCCATAACCTCCATTGAATTTCATATTTCAACATACACCATTCCATGTCGTATAAATAGTAGCATATGATGCATTAGTAATACACACTACAATTGACTTCAATTTTTCCCTCTACTTTCTTCTCTTTTCTTTGCTCTCTAATGCTCTTCTTTTGTTTTTGTTTTGTTCTTGCACATTTCTTAAATCTTATTCTACAGCACGAGTCTCTACTAGTTTGAAGATTAATGTCAATTTATTAGAACGCCGAGAATGTTAAAAGATTTGATAGAATTTTCTCTATATTTTTCAAGGTATTTAAAATTTAAAGTTCAAAGATGGTGGGTATAATTATGCTTTAATTGATATAATTTTATATGTGAAGTATATTTGAAATTAATTGATATTTTGCATAAAGTATGTGATTTAGTTTTAAATCTCATCATATTAAGTATGTTGATAGTTTTATTTGTTTCTATTGCAATTGTTAATCGTTATGTTTAGAATAATATATCTTTTATCTATTGTGAGTACTTTGTTTATTTTATAATTTTCATTGAGAATTGTCATATCTTTCTAAACTTTTTAAACTAGGTGATAATTTTAGTGTTTATTGCAGCCTCTGTTCTTTTATATCTCGTAATAATTTGTGTTGGATTGGTTCTGTTGAAAGTTTCTCTGGGTAATTAATCATGTTTTATTGTTTATGCATTTTAAATGTTTGTGTAGTTATATTTGAGAATTTTTATTGGGGAAGTTATCATGGACAGGTAATAACGTTATAATTTCCCAAAAGAAAAACTGATTATAAATTCAGTTCTTCTAAATAATAATATCTATTTTATTTCTTTCAAAAGATTCTCTCAATATAATATTTTCTTTTTATCGGTTAATAGTCCTTTTCAATAATATGGCTTTATTTGTTAAGATTCTCTCTTTTTATCTTCAAATATGACTAGAATAAATATAAAGATTATCTAATTAATTTTTAATAAGATTATAAATAAAGCTTAACAATTCACTTGTGTCCATTAATTTATTAATTAACTGTTAATTAAAAGATTAATGAATTAGAAATGGTATTTAAGTTGATAGTAAGAAAACACCTCTACTAAGAACTAACGTGAGAGTTGAATTGGTCAATTTTTTGTTTGCTGGTTAATATTGCAATTTATTTGATTGTCGAATATTTAAATTATTCTCATGTGGATAAATTTGTGAACTTAAGTTAAAAATGATTGTATATATTTTGTTAAATTATCTCATGACATAGTTTATGAAAGTTATGATATAATAGTTAATTACACTTCCTAAAACTAATTTTGATTTAATGCACCTGAAGTTATATGAATCAATTAGTGCTGATTGTTTTATTTTGCACTTATAGTTGCACATATTTTAAATTTATAAATACTTACAAACTAACAAGCATATATAAAATATGTTATGCTCTTGCATTAGCAGGTTGAGAAAGAAAGTTTAACATTTATCAAATGTCGTTGAATAAAACGTATGAACATAGGTTTCTAAAAAAAAAAAATCAATATCATTCTCTAAAGTGAACGTTGCTATATTTAATAATTTTGGTCAGGATCATGTTAATAAAAAAAGAAGTAATTATTCTATTAAACCATACACATGTAATATTTTGAAGAAGAATTTTATTTTTCAAATGTGATATAAAACATACATCGATCTTGTATCAGTCATGCATTAAAAGTCTTTTTCAAAATTAAAATTATCAATATGTGTAATCTCTCAAAGAGATAACTTAACCTTTTTACCCCTTAAATATGGTATTATTTGGATATTACAAGTTCCTTAGAATCTCCTAAAAAGATAATTATTCTTTTGGACCCATTTGTATATGATATATTTGAATTTCTTTTGAATTTCTTGAAGGGAATAAGAATAAATAATATTTATGTTTTTCATATAATACATCTATGCATATTATACTCAAAAGTAGACAATACATTATTCAAAAAATGCTTGAAGCGAAAAATCAAATATGATATTAAATCTAGTAGACTTGAACAAAGATTTTGAAAAAAAAAAAAAAAAAATATTTTGTCCAGAAGAGCAAAATTTACAATTGATATCCTTTATTCTCTTGTAAATTAAGGAGAAGTTTAGTAAACTTAAGGTATACGTTGTAATAGGTACAATTTAGAGATTGATAAAAAGAATAGTATATGGTATTTATATAGTATATCTATTGTCTCCTATAGGAAATGCATAGGAGTGTTAAAAAATCTAATGACCCAAAAACTCGATCAACCCAACCCACCTTATACAATTTGGGTTGGGTTATCAACTCGTTTGGATTGTATTGGGTTCAAATAAACGAAAATTGTAGGGTTAATGAGAAGAATAACGGATTTTAACTTTTCATTTGTAAAAATAGCAATTCATCATTTCATTCATAAAAAATGGCAAAACAAATTAAAAATAAGAAAATAAACGAATTTATAAAAGTCTAAACTACCCTAGCCCTACAAATGAAATTGCAATTGACTTATTAAAAAATATTCGTAATTACATCGTAATTAAAACAAATATCTAGAGATTATAATTGGCTAAGCTTTGAGCATTGCACCGACCTCTCCTCCAACAAAGTTGCCGCCATTTTTCTCTCCAAAATCGGCTCCTCCGCCAACAATGGTGCGATCCTGAATAGAATCACGACCTTTGAATCTATCATCACAACCATAATTTCCTTCATTCTACTACTTTTTAAATACGATTGGTTTGTTTCACTCTGTACTCTAAAATTTTCAAACTAATTAAAAAATTTGATATTTGATTGTATACAATTTTCAAACTGATTAAAAAATCAAAATACAAAAATATAAAATAAGTTAAAAAAAATTTAAAAATAAAACAAATAAATAAAATGATATTTGAAAAAAAATATATGTTTAGCTTTAATATTTGAAAAAAAAAAAACAATAATATGATTTTTTTTTATTTAAAATATGCGAGATATTTTAGGAGGAAATAAGTATGTTTGATAAAAGAAACATGCAAATAATAAATTAATTACACTATGAGTGTTTTATAGTCATAAAAAGTCTTTTGAAAGTTTTTTGCAATATTTTTGATGAGATAGTTATGTGATCTACAAATATAGTTTAATTAGTCTCCAAACTACGCCCAAAAAATACATTAAACTTAAAAACAAATACACTGCAATTGAAAACCAATAACTAAACCATCTACATTACTTTTGAACTTACCTAAAACTATGTAACGATACTTTTTCTTATTCTAAACCCAAAATATCACTTTAAAAAGTGAGGGTTAGATAGATAAAAAATGTATCTAAATAAAAGCATTCATGAAGAAAGTCACCAATGTAGACTGGAGTATGAAAATTCCAATTGAAAGTCGTCAATTGAAATTACTAATCAATTATGATATGGTGTTGATGTCAAACATGAAGATCTCATGAACAGAAGAGAAACTAACAATATTCAACAATAGTACATCCTTCCTTGATCGAATCTGTCAAGGTAGGTTTAAGACCCCAAATGCCACCACTTTCCATATGTTTGGTCTACCTTTTCACAATTGACTCGATAGGAATTACTTTGGAAAGATGAGACTTTGCAACTTGAACTCTTGGTCTATGGTCAATTAAGTCAAACCTTTCATCTATACACCAATGGATTTGATTGATGAAGTCAATCCTCCAAAGTAGACTTATCGTTGATTGAGAACACAAAAAAATAAAATCAGTATGAAAATTGAAAAATTAGATAAAATAAAATTTGAAATTAAAGATAAGATCAAACATGATATTTGGAAAAAAAAGATTATATTCGATTTTTAAAAAAAGATTACATTCAATTTTTAAAATTCGAGAGTGTAGGGAGTAATTTAGGAGAAAATCAGTATTCATGCTAAAAAATTGTAAATAGTAGAATTAGTTGCAACGTAATTGAAAATACATATGAGGGCATTTTAGGGTTAAAGAAAAATTAATTACACTATAATTCGGACGTAGGTTTTGTAGTTATCAAAGATCTTTTGAAAGTTTTTTGTGATACTTCCAATGAGATATCTATGTGACCTACAAATAAGTCTAGTTAGTCTCCAACCTCCGCCAAAAAATACACAAAACTTAAAAGATAAATACACAAATACACAACAATTGAAAATCACTTAACTAAACTATCTACATCGTGTTTGAACTTACCCAAAAATTCTGTAACAATACTTTTCTTGGTTCTAGACCAAAATATTTAGTTTAGAAAGTGAGGATTGGACTGATAAAACTTTATCTAAATAATTGTATTCACGAAGAAAGAAATTGATTTATAATGGAGTGAAAATCCCAATTAAAAATCGTCAATTGAAATTACTAATCAATTATGATGTAGTGTTGATGTCAATCGTGGAGATCTTATGAATAGAAGAGTATTCGACGATGGTACATTCTTCCTTGATCGAATCAATCTAAGGTGGGTATAAGACCCCCAAGGCAAAAAGCTTAATACCAACACTATCTATATATGTTTGAACTATCTTTTCACAATGGCTCCATAGGAATCACTTGAGACTTTGCGACTTGAACTATTGGTCGTGTCGATTAATTAGACTTGTCGTCGATTGAGAATAAGAAATAAAATCAATAAGAAAAAGATGAAAATTGAAAAATTAGATGAAATAAAATTTAAAATTGAGAATAAGATCAAATATGATAACTGAAAAAAATACATTCAATTTTAAAATTTTGAAAAGGTACGGAGATAATTTAGGATAAAATCAAGATTCATGCTAAAAATTTGCAAAAGGCAGAATTAGTTGCAATGAAAATCCAGATGAGCGAGTTAAACAAAAATGGGAACAAATGTGAGAGTGTATTTGTTATAAATTTGATGAAATTTTAGTTTTGTTATTCTTCCCAACAGAATCTTTAAAACAAAAAGTAATATGATTCAATTTTTTTTTTAAAAAAAAACTAATTAATAAAAATGAGATATTTTTTTTTATTCCACGTTTAAAACAAATTTACAATAAAGATAATCATATAAATTTTTTTAAAAACATATGATTGAATCATTTAAGAGAACATATACCATAAATATAAACTAATATAATATAAGATTTGAAAATCCAAAATAAGATAATCATGGAAACAATTTAAAAATAAGATAATATGATATTTTAAATTTCAAACCAATATTTGAAAATTAGTTGTAGTAGAAAATTCAAATATTCAAACTAACTATTAAATTTGATACAAAAATTCAAAACAACATCTAAATTGAGAGATTTATGGAAAATTATTCCCTTGAAATAATGATGTTAGTTGGAATTGAAAATCTGTTGGGATATATAGTTGAACAATTAATTACAATATCACTAATACAATCGAATTAATTACACGGCAGACGATAAGGGCATTTTAGGATTTCAAAAAGTTAGACTCACGTGATATCTATGTTTTGCTATAATTGAAAAGTACTCTGTCTTTTGCTATTTTTCCAAATGATATTACTATTATATACCTAATTATTCCAAAATTGTATGGGTCATGGGTATACCTAAAATAACTGAAAATAACTCAAACTAACTCGAACTTATAACTAATTTAAAAAAGTATGTTGTTTTTACTTATGATACACCTACTTTTACAATTTTTATTTTATTTCATGATTGTGTCGGTTAATTTATTCTCAAACAATTCTTAAAAATCATTTTTAGCACTTTGGAAGAAAATTTTTATAATATAAATTGAAAATGAGCTATTAATTTAATTCATTATATAAAAATAGTTAAATATAATTTTTACATATTAATATATTACTTATTTTTAAAACAAACATTTAATGACCCGATTAATCCATCCCAACATAAATGTTTCATGGTTGGTTTGGGTTCATTATTTAATAAGGGTTATTTGTGTTCAATAAATTTACAAGTCGAACAATTGGGCTGAGTCTAAAAAAAATGTTTCATCCCAACCCATGAATACCCATAGAAATGCACGGAGAAAAATGTCTGCTTTTCCTTCTAAATTGTGTTACACATATGTTCGTGTAGTTGAAATATATATATAATAATGAATCTGAAGGTCATTAATCCAAATATATTTTTATTTGACATGATGAATCATTTTGGGTCAACCGCGAACATAATTATTAGAAATATATATTGACATCCATTGAAAAATTAGAAGATTCTTCCATCTAATAAATTGTTATGGTGGTTTGTCCTCAATAGACTAATCATCAAACTCTCACTAAATTGAAATTGAACTTCTCCTATTTTTTGAACGAATTCGTGGTTGTATATCTGGACTTATTAATTCATCAAGTGAACTATTTAAATATTTTATAATTTTTTTTATGCATCCAATTAATGGTCACATATGTGTGTACTATCATTTTAAAACCTTATATCTATAAGGTTAGTTGCTCAAACAGTTGAGAGTCCAATTTCATGGTTTTGAAATTAAAATTTTTGTTTTGATAATGCTAGGAAGTTTGCATCCCAAATATTTGATAATTGATTGGGATAAATGTTAAATATTTTATAGCTTATGTTCAAATAGTAAAGCTTCTAAATCTAAATGGGATCATGTTATTGTGTATGCTTGATACATGCCATGAAATGTATGTTTTAGGCCTTTATTTTCACACTTTTACTTAAGAAAAATGAACTCTTGCATGTGTTTTTTCCCTAAATTTAGTCTTAAATGGATAAAATGAGCTCATGAGGAACTTGGTTGGCTTAAAAGATGATATTTACTGATTTTAAGGAGTTTTGTGAACTTTGGCAAGAGATTTTGATCAATTTGAAGAATTTTGTTCAATGCGGCCGCATCATTGAGCTTAAATTCGACCCAATTAATGGATTTTGCAGTTTTCTCGTTCCAAGCAGTTGTTCTACCTTGAAATCATCTGGTGAACTCTCAGAGTTTGAATCTCGACCCTCCTTAACCAATTTGAAGCTTATAAAAGAAAGGGAAGCTCATTATTTCAAGGGACAACTCTCCATCCATGAATTCATCACGATTTTCCCATTATTTTTGCCATTTTAGGTAGTGCCCTTGGACGACTCCTCAGCTTCTCAAGCCAGCAACCTCAAGAATGAAAATTTCTTTGAGGTGTGACCACCCTAGGTCATCTCATCCTGTGAAAGCGTGAGGTTAGAGAAGATTCATTCTTGAAAAAGGATAATCAACCTAGGGAAAGACTAGGAAAATTGAGGGTTTGCCTCAAGGTATCTTAGAGTTGTATGAAAATTAAAATGATTTCTAATTCATTAAAGTTTATTATTTTATCATTAGTCATGAGTTAAATCCTCATAGGGATTCAACAATGTGGATGCCCTAGGATTGTTATGGCTTAAGCAATGTTACACTTCATGTCACCTTGTTTTACGCATTATCTTTGTTGAACTTACAGATAAGATCGGTTGGCCATTTTAATTTAGCGATCTAGTGGAGTCCTAATACTAAGAAGGTTAGGGTGTAAACGGATGTCACAAAGAGATTTGGGACTAAAAGCCTAGAGATAGGAATGTCATGTTGCCTTAGAAATAAGAGTACCATAGGATAAAGAAACTGAACTTAAATTAATCTAAAATCCAGCTAATCCTGCTTAGACCTACTAAAGAAACTTGACACAAGACCAAATAGGAGTAGTTTTCTGTTCATGTGTAACTCACTATTCTGATAGTATGCAACCGTATCACTTAAGGAATAACATCTTGTTTATTTATCATTATTTGTTAAACTGCCCATTGGTTACTTCAGTTTCATTGGTCCATAGTCATAATCAATTTAAAAGTCGACCAATTCTGTGAGATTCAATATTTAGAATACTCCAGGATTATTACTTCATCGATAGTGTATGTTTTTTCTTGGATCTCAATCTATCTATATTTTTATCACTCATACACAGTTGGTCGATCAAGTTTTTGGGGTCATTGTCGGAGACTAGCAATTTTTTATCTTATTAATGACTATGTTGATCAATGCGACCACATTGACTATATTTCATTAAAAATCTAACTCTTAATCCTTAGTTGTTTTGCAAGGAGTAGTTGGTGAATGAGAAGAAGGTACTGCCTTTTTAAACCCGATCCTAAAATAGAAAGGGACCTATCATCCAAGAAGACAAGAACAAAGATGGGAACGTCAGGAGCAAAAAAAAGTTGAGCACACAAAAAAGTCTTGTAGAAGTCGCATTTGTCAACAGATTCAAGTGGACCCTCTTGTAGTTGATCCTCTTAACCCTCCCATGAATGGGGGAGCAACAAAATGACGATTGTTAGAGTCACTATTCCAATAGAACCTGGCTATGAGTTTTATGAATTTTAGAAATCAGACCCTGGGAGCCTAAAACAATTCATAACATAGAAAGGAATGGCTTGAATAATAGCTTTCACACGAATCACCTCCAACATCGTAATAATTTTCATATTCTGTCTTTTATATAACTTAGTGTTGCTCTTCGATTACAAGGCACAAATGAAGGGAGACCCAAATATCTCTAATAACATAGCACTGAGTTAATACTAAAAATACTCTAGACCAAATGTTTGGGATAATGTTGAAGTATTTCGACTAAAAGAAATCACAAACCTATCAAGGAGAATCCTTTCCCTCGTATTTGTCTTACAAAATAAAGGCTATCAACAAAGAAAAGATGTGAGATTAAAGGTCCATATTTTTTAAAATTAAACCTCAATTGAAGACTTATTTTATGTCAATTTAGTTATACTTAATCTGATAATTATTCAAGAAGAATTATCTCTTTATTCACTATATATACAAAAAAAAACAAATACTTATCGAACCTTGAATTTTGCGCTAAGGTAAAAATTAAAATGTTTAAAAATGAGAGTTGTCATAATGTTAAATTTTCATAGAGATATTTTTACATTAATAGATTCAAACATCGTTATAAAGGATGAATTGATATTTTTCATTATATCATAAAATATTTTCACAAGGATTAAAAAATGTCATTTTTGAAATTTTAAAGATCAAATAGGTAGCATACAACTAAAAGTATATTTTATCCTAAAAAAATCTTCGAATTATAAAAAAAAAAAGACGCTAATATAAATATAATATAACAATAGACAGGTTAACCTACTTTAAAAATCACAAAATATTTATTTGTTAATATAATATATAAACCATAGATATATTTTATTCATATTTTCGTCGAATGAAGACTTCGATAATTTTTCTATCATTTAACATTTTAAAAATGGGTTGAAATAAAGGTGACGAGATTTAGGGCTTGAGACGAACAACTTGTGAATTGGGTGTGCAATAAATAAATTAATTGCATTCGTGTGGTGAAAACTAAAAGCAGAGCAGACGCGAGAGATTCAGAAGCCAAAGGGATTTGTTCTAAACGCATCTTCTTCTTCTTTGTTCGTGTTCTTCCGAGTTTCGATTCAGTTGCCTATGGCGGACGCTACACAAGATAAGCAAAGCAACCAATCTCACTTTTTTCTACAGTGAACCCACTTCTTCTCTTTCTTTCGTTCTTTCAATCGCTGTGTGTGGATTCTGGTATTTCCCATGCCAAATTATTCGCGGATCCATCGCTAACTCTTCATGGATGCTCGCCGAGGCTCCCGCATCGTCAACCCCAAAGTTCGTCAGGTCGGATTCTTCACCCTCGACGCTCCTAATTCCCCCGACCGCACCCTCTCCGGTCCCCCCAATTGTCTCCCTTCTCAACAATCCCTCTCTCCTCCCACCAATTCATTGTCTCCCGTCATGATTCCCCCTCCCCGTCATCTCTCCGATAACCTTGCCTCTCGTTCTGCTGTTCTTCCTGTTCCGGCTCCCGCTAATTGGAGGAATTCCGCCGATCAGATCCCCGTTGGCAGTTATAACCCTTCCGAGACGCTGCTTGCGACGTCCCCTATGGCTTCCCCTTCCAGTAGAATTGAGGATGAAGAGCTGGAGATGTCAGAGGATTCTTCCAACTCCGTTTGGTATCGCCGGAGCGGTTCTGGGAAGATTGCCTCGAGCTTTCCCGGCGTTGGAATCCACATGGCGGCTAAGTCGTTGGAGAACTCGCCGGCGGTGCCTCTTCAGACGTTTGAACCTAATAAGCCTGCTGGAGTTGCAGGTAATGTTGCATTGCTTTGTTGGTTGGAGTTTAATCTTTACTCTTTCCCCTTTTTTCTTTGATGCGGGGTGGTTTTATTTGTTCAGTGTGTGCTAATTTTGGGGTTGTACTATTCTTTTCTGAGTGACAGCATTTTAGTGCAGTATTGACTTTATGCATATCATTATTACACTTTTTTGCTGCACATTTATTTTTCATATCAATTGGAAGATGGGGCTTGTGGCCGTGTTTTCATTTCCTGCACTTTACTGAATCCACTCGATGTCTTCTTTTGTTTGGATACATCCAGTCTTTATTGGCGTGGCCTACAAGCTCTCCTAATTTCCTTAGACAATTTTTGATACCCATCTCTTCAGATTGAAGGTCAGAACTTCATGGTTCAGCGGTGTTAGAGCGATTTTTTTTTTTGGTGTTTATGGATTGAAAGAAACTAGGATTGTGATGGGAGGGGAGGGACTTTAGTGTTTGTTGGACTGGGTATGGTTTTTTTCTTCTTCAATTAGTTCTCTTTCTAAACATTTCTGCAATTGTTCCTGGCTGCTATCCTTGCCAACTGGAGTGTGTTTTTGATCTCCTTTTGCCTTTTAGGAGAACATTGGATTATTCTTGTTTTCTAGATAAAACTAGCAAAATATCAGTAGTATGTATTCCACTTTGGGTTGGAATTTGTCATTTCTTTCTGATTCTGACATACTTGCATTGCGTGGCTATAGTACCCAATTTTGAACTCCATAGATAATGACGGCCCAAAAGATTTTTTTGAGTCAAGGATTACAAAGGGATAAAAAAGAATGAAATTCAACATGGTCGTGAACATGCTTCCGTACTTTCTCATGGATCTGTCACTGGGATTATTGATTTCTAATTTCTGCTGGTCTTGCAGAAAAGAATGGAGGGCCATCCACGGAGGTACAGAATCAACAACCACCACCAAATTCTAAACCCCTGAAGGCAAAAACAACAAAGGCTGAAAGACGAGCTCTGCAGGAGGCACAACGAGCTGCAAAAGTCTCTGCAAAAGGTTCAATTTCCATTTCAATCATTTTAATTGTACCTGGAGCTATATTGTAGTGCTAATTCTTCAGAAATGCAAATCTGGCTTGTAAGGAAGCACCCTTTTGAAGCTAGGAAATGTAGAGGGTTTAGTGGGTTCAATTTAGTGCAGATATAAGTTTAAGTATTTGTAGATATTGGTAACTCCTTGCCTTGTGCACTTAAAATTTCTAGTGCTTGGATTAGCCAATTTCATGAAATTTTCGACTGGTCGAACTTTTTGGTTGTTAGTGCTAATAATTATCCTTTTCCTCTTTCTTTGGATATTTATGTTATAGAAAATTTTCCAAGAGCTTATATAGTAACTAGTTCATATGTTTATTTATTTTGATAAATGGTTTACTGGTTTAATAAAAGGTGAGGCGAATAAGTCAGGTACTGCTCCTGGTAAAGCTATGAAGCAGCCTGCGGCTATGAAAGATAGCACTGCCACACCTTCGGTTGCACCTACTGAAAAAAGAGGAGGTGATCGCACATTTGATAAAGAAAGGAAGAAAGATGCTCCCCCTCCACGAATGCAGTTTGATGATAAAAGCAGGGTAGAAAAGGCTAAAAAGCGAGCAGTTTTCAACCAAACTGAAGCTAGAAATAGGGTTGAATTATTTCGCCATTTGCCACAATATGAGCAGGGAACTCAGTTTCCTGATCTCGTGTCAAAGTTTTTCCAACTTGATCCCATTCATCCTGCCATTTACAAGGTGGTTTTTTTTTTAATAAATTTTTAAACCTTTATTTTTTATATATATATTTTTATTTGGGGAGTGCTAAGTGGTTTGTAATTTACTCTTGACTGGAAATTAGGACAAGTACGGAATCTGTTTAGTACAGAAGAACTTGGATTAATTGGATGATTTGTCCAGACTTGAAGAAGAATACAAATAGGAAGAGTCCACCAGAATGAAAAACCTCAACAAGATTCTTAGTCTTCCCAATTCAAATGAAAAACTCATAGCTTAGCCCTGTTTGATTAGGACTTTTATGTTTTCTGATCCACATTGATGGTCAATGGCCATAGTTTTATTTATGGGCCACCATGCACTCGCAACATGGTAATTTTCATGTATGACTTCTTTGTAATTAAACACTTTTTTTCAATTTTTCTTTTTTGGTGAAATAATTAATTAATGTCTCATATGCTTATGGTTAATTTATAATACATATCATAAATTTGCTGCTACTGTTTATCTAATTTAGTTGCCCATTTATACTTTATCAGGTTGGTTTACAATATATGGCCGGAGATATATGTGGAGGCAATGCTCGTTGTATTGCTATGCTTCATGCATTTCAACAGGCCATCCAAGACTACTCAACTCCGCCACAGAAGTCTCTGGGTAGAGATTTAACTGCAAAAATTGGTAGTTACGTGTCATTCTTCAACGAGTGCAGGCCACTATCTGTTAGCATGGGAAATGCAATTAGGTTTTTGAAAAACCGCATTGCCAAATTACCATTGAATCTTCCAGAATCTGAAGTAAAAGCTACACTTTGCTCAGATATCAATCGCTTTATCAATGAAAAGATCATAATTGCAGATGAAGTCATAGTTAGACATGCTGCTACTAAAATCAGGGATGGAGATGTATTACTCACATATGGATCATCATCTGCTGTAGAGATGCTCGTATTATATGCTCATGAGCTTGGAAAAGAATTTCGTGTTGTGGTGGTGGATTCCCGTCCAAAACAAGAAGGGCAAGCATTGCTTCGTAGGCTCATAGCGAGGGGCCTAAATTGTACATACACTCATATAAATGCCATTTCTTACGTGATGCATGAAGTAACCCGAGTTTTTCTGGGGGCTGCTGCAGTATTATCTAATGGAACTGTATATTCAAGAGTGGGAACTGCAGCTGTTGCCATGGTTGCTAATGCATTCCGTGTTCCGGTCTTAATCTGCTGCGAAGCCTATAAATTTCATGAAAGGGTACAGCTTGACTCGATATGTTTCAACGAATTAGGTATATACTATTGTAGTATTATGTTATCTTATATTTCCTTCCAAAAGAAGGAAGAGGGACAATTGTCTGAGCATTTTCAAATTTCGTACAGGTGATCCAGATGCTATCTCAAAGGTCCCCGAAAGGAAGGATATTAATTATCTAGATAATTTGACTGCTAAAGAACAACTGCAACTTCTAAATTTAATGTAAATCGACGAGTGACGTATTATTGCCCATTGTACCTCAAAGTGATGTATTCTAACTTTGTTTTGTACTGTTTCAGGTATGACGCTACACCTTCAGATTACATCTCAATGATTGTCACAGATTATGGCATGGTAAGTCTAGTTCAATCGATATTCCTCTGTCTCTATCTCAGGCACCTGTTCAAACATATACCATTATTCCTACTTCTTGTACTCATGGGGTTAAATTTTTGGGCTCAGTTCTTTGTTTATCTATTTCCCATCACTAACTGCTTTTCTTAAAAACTGTCCCAAGAATTTTGAGAAAAAATTATAAAACCAAAAATAGTAGTTTTCAAAAGGTTTTTAGGTCCTATTTTATCTACTTATTGGTTTCTTATTTCAGATTTCTTTGTTAACTTCTCCCTGTGTTGATTCCAGCTTCTCTCTGCCCTTCTTAATCCTCTTTTACCACCTCTCCCTAGTCTCTATGCATCAGTGGTCAGTCAGAGTTGAAATGGTAAGAGTTTTGGGTTTTGCAACCCGGAGTGAAATTGTTTCTTATTGTTTTGAACTGTAGATTCCACCTACAAGCGTGCCGGTGATCGTGCGAGAGTATCGGAGAGAGCACCTATGGATATAAGGAGGTTGAGAAGGACCCTTCGTGTAAGGAAACTTAGGATGAATGACAGATGCTTGTTGCATGTGATCGTACAAGAAGTAGCCAAAGCATGCTGCAAGGAGTGTTTTTTTTAACTGATCTGCACCTTGATACAACCTTCCATTCTCCCGTGCTTGTTCCAAATTTTGATTTCGGTAGATTAACGGTAACGGTTAGTGAAGAATGCGATTGATGCCTCTCCTTACAGTTCTCCAGGTGTTTTTGTTAGGTTCGAAAGTCGATGGTAAGGAAAGGAACATACAAAATAAATCATGAAATTTGTAGCATTTATTTGAAACAATGATTGAGATTCCCTTTATTAGACTATAGTGGTAATAGGAAATTTAAAAGAAAAAGAAACCATGGTTTCATTTGTGTTGACACTTTGCATGTATGGTTTTATATTACTTATGGAACTTGAAAGAAATTGAATTGATGATTCCGAGTATCATATAAATGCTAATCCTAAGACTAATCTAGGTGAAAAGTAAGAAATGCTTGATTGTTAATTTAAAATTATTTCTATGTTTACTACAACATCCATTTATATTTTTATGTTCCATTCAAAAGTTGTTATATGTATAGACGTATATTACATGTTTAGATAGACATTTTTAACTGAGGAGGTGTGAAAAGTTTTGGAGTGTATAATTTTGAAAATAAGTTATTTCAAAAAAATTTAAGTGTTTGAGAATGACAACAAGTGGTTTTTGAAGTATATTTTAAGTGTAACTAGTTTTTAAATATATATTTTTTTTCTCTAGTCAATTCAAACAACATCGAGATTGGAGAAATTTTTGTTTTGATAATGATTTTATACTCTAGATTTTGTTTACTCTCCCCATAGCCTGAGTTGTTTTCTTATTTCAGTTCTTAATTTTGCTCTATTATTACACTACAAGGAAAAGAGACTATTCCGACGCTACAATCACCTGTCAGGAGATGAATAGTCGGGAGAAAGCCTCTCATTCGATGTTGTATTGTAGACGTCAGGAGTAAGTATTAACTCCTAATGTCGTATAGGGTCCATTGGGAGTTTGTAAAAACTCCCGACACATCTTTCCTACATGTCAGGAGATGGGTTTGAATTGTTGATGTGTTCATTAAGTGTCGAGATAGATTTACTCCTCTCCCCTTCTAGATCTACAATCCGAAAGGGTTTACCACGTGCATTCCTCTCCATCCAGCTGTGCTTCTTCTTCATCGATCTTCGGTCGTTTTTCTCTGTCCAGTTGTGCCCCTCTTCATCAATTTATGGCATTTTCTCTCTATCTCCAGCCAATGTTGTCTCCTTGCCATCCTTGCCTCTCTGTTTCAGCCAAATCTGACCGTCTAGATGTAAGTTTCTCCTCATTTTAATTTTTCGTATGATTTAGGTTAGGTGTTTTTTATTTTTGGTTTTTTGTATCTTTTTAATCTATTTGTTCTACTCTAATTCTTGGATTTAGAAAATGACAAGTCTACTTTGATTTAGAAAGTGAAAATCTATGAGTGTGATTCATGAAAACTTTTAAAAAATTGATGCAAATGAATCTTACGCCAACATAAAATAGAAATACTTTGAAGAGTTTAAGCTTAAGATTGTATCACTTATCTAAATTTGAGGCGCAATGAAATGAAATTTAATTACAATTTAGCATTAAAATTGATTGAACTTGATGAATTTAAGGTAAAAAAATGAACTTTTCCTTGAAATTTAATGAAATTCCTTACATATATGTCAATCAATAAGCAAATTAGGGGTCCAAATATTTGGCTTCGATTTTGAGTGATTGTGTAGGGTTGGTTTGTTTTGTTTAGAGAGAAATGGATGGATGAATTCATGGTATATTTTTATAAGTGCCTTTCTTATAAACATCCATAAGCCTCTAATAAATTCATAGTATATTTGTATATATTTTTATATTCAAATCAATATAATTTTTCAAGTGCTTTTCTTACTTCTATAAGCATCCATAAACCTTTAATAAATCTTAACGGTAACTTGAGTTTATTTAATTACCTAAGTTTATACTTTTAAGCCAAGTGTCAATGATTTCTAAAAAAACTCAAAACAAATTATAAAAAGAATTGGTTCGTTATTCAAATGTCAATGACTTTTTTAAACAATTAACCACAACTCATTGTCAAAATAATACAGGTTATGATTTGTTTTAGATAACATGTTGATCAGAAAAGATTTATTTTTTAGGATAAATAAAGAATGATCAAACTTAGAAGTAAATTATTGGTCGAATAATAGAGGAGTATCCCAATTTTTAGATGTGGCAAAGTTTCATGTTAATGACTCTGGACGAACAAGATGTCCATGCAAGAATTGTATGAATTCAATGTGGGAAACATTTGATAGTGTGGAGCAACATCTATTAACATGTAGAATATCTCTCTCATACTTTGAATGAGTATATGATGGAGAGCCATACAACTCATTCAATACACAATGTTGAAGCAAATAGTGTAGAGTGTAATATTGTTGAAAAAAATGAAATGTTAAATCTTATAAACGATTACATTTTCCAATTAGAAAGAACATGCAAATGAAAAGGAGATCGAGAATGAAATTCCCTCTAATGGTCACGAAAGAGATACCACAAACCTATTTTATGGTTTAATGACTGAAGCATGTAATAAACTTTACCCTGGTTGTTCACAATTTTCTTCTTTGAATTTTTTGGTGAAGTTGATGCATATCAAAGTTCTCAACGGTTGAAGTAACAAATCGTTTGACATGTTGCTAGAATTGTTAAAGTAGCATTTCCAACTGACGTTGTTATACCTACTTTCTTTTATGAAGCCAAGCGAAAATTGCGTGACTTAGGACTAGGTTATGAGTCCATTCATGTTTGCAAACACGACTGTATATTGTATTGGAAAGAATTTGCATATTGGCAACAATGACCAGTTTGTAGCGAGTCTCAACATAAAGTTGACGATGGAAAAGGTAAAATAATCCCACATAAGATTTTACGTCATTTCCCGTTGATACCGGGGTTAAAATGATTGTTTGCATCAAAAGAATGTGCTTCTGACATGAGATGACATAAAAAGAAATGAGTTCAAATGGAGGATGTGTAACGAAGTCTAGCTGATACAGAAGGATGGAAACATTTTGATTGTGAATTTCCTCATTTCGTTTTAGACCCTCAAAATGTTCATTTAGGATTAGCTTCATTATGAGTTTAATTCGTTTGGGAATATAAATACTTCGTATAGTATGTGGCCTGTGGTGATAATCCCTTATAATTTTCCACCTGAGAAATGTATGAAGAAGACAAATGATAACTTATAGAAATACAAGTTATTTAACCTCTTTTTATCTAAAACGATTAAGAAAAATCATAGAAAATATGTTAGCTTGACAAGGAAATCATACAACCTATTACATTATGAGATTACAAGCATGTGAAATTCATAATCCTTATGGAATTTAAGAGTTATAAAATTGCGCTATTTGAATGGAGAGAGCTACTTAAAACAAGGCAACGAAGTAGGTTTCCGCATGAATGCATAGAAATATCCCGACGCCCAACTTGGAGTCACATAGCCTATGCGATAAGACGAGACATGATATTAAATGCAACAGCATGAGCGATGGAAGTCAAATAAAAAAGATCAAGTTGGTAGCTGAAGTGAAAGGTTCGCGACAAAGCCAATGGACTTTTGACGCGAGGCAGGCGGCACGATAGGACATGGAATTTAATGCATGGTGTCAGCATAATCATTAGTGAGAGATGCAAAATACTTCCTTTTAGACATAAATAGCCCATAAAATTTTTGCACATGCACACAAGAGACTTAATCGAGAAATTGGCCAAGCTTTGCAAAAATCTCCATTCTTCATTCATAAACACTTTCTCTAGGCTTTCCCTTTGAGAAATCTTAAGTGAGTGCTCAAGATTTCTACTCGTAGAAGAGGAAGAATGACATCACCATCCTCACAACTACCGTGAAGTAGTCATCCAAGGAGTCGGAGGGCGCAAGAGATTGCAACCTACGACTAGCTCTCTATCCTTATCTCTTTGTTTCACATTCTCATTATTATTTGTATTGTTGTATAAAGTTGAAAAACTTCTATTATCAATATGAATGTCATCATATATATTTTTATCTATCCATCTTCTTATCATCGAGCATGACCAACAAATTTCATAATGGGTTGAGAAAAAAATGAAACTAATATGTATTAAGTAAAGCATAAACCTGCATTCACCTTATTTGATGCATGCTTCATAAACTATTTTGATCAAGTCCAGAAATTGCTCTAAATAGAATTAATTACTGTTTGAAAAAGCAAGAGATTTTAGATCTCATTAAACAAGAAAAGAAATGCTTTTAGAAATAAAGATACGACTTTTGCATGAAACACTTATCGTATGCGTCTTAGAAAGAGGGTATTGTGGCTAAACGCACTGAGAAGTGTAACTTATGATTATTAGTGAAATATTAGTGTGCGAACTTATGATTGGGTTATTACTGAGTTTTTCAACTACAAGTGACCTTATTATGGACTATTAATGACTTCCTTGTGTATGGCAACTTATCTAGATGGAGTACAAAAAATTATTAAGCATGTCTCATTTGCAAAGAAGATACACCATTATTTAGGATAGGAGAAAAAATATCGTTCATGGGACATCAATGTTATATTCTAGAGAATCACAGTTGGCGTAGAAGTAGGTAACATGATAGAAAGGTTGAACATAGACCTCCTCCAATTGTAATGAATGAAGAAAAGATCTTACAACAGGTAAATATGTTGAACTTTCCTGTGCTTAACAAACATCCATCAAAACAAGATAAGAAAAGAAAGAAAAGAAAAAGAAGTATAGATTGGACTAAGAAAACTATTTTTTTCCAACTTCCATATTGGTCCAAACTCTTGTTACAGAAAAAATGGGATGTCATGCACATTGAAAAAATTATTTGCGACAACTTGGTAGACACATTGTTAAATATTGAGAAAAAAACAAAGGATACAACAAACTCTCCATTAAACCTACAAGATTTGAAAATACAAAAGGACTTACACCTGAAATATGTTGATAACAGATTTGGAAAGTTGCATGCAACGTATACATAACTAATAGTGAACGAATTGGGTTTTGTAAGTTTTTTAAGTCAGTGAAATTTTCCGATAGATTCGTGTCTAATATATCACGATGTGTGAATGATAAAGATGGAAAAATAGCAGAGTTGAGAAAACCCACGACTACCATGTTTTCCTTTATAGACTTCTCCCCGTTACTATTCAAACATACTTACCGAAGAATGTGGCCAGTCCTATTGTTGAATCGTGTACACTTTTTCGTGATATATGTGTAAAAACAACACATCTGATTACAAGCGAACATCATAGCCATACTTTTGTAAGTTGGAGAAAATATTTCCACCAAGCTTCTTCGATATAATGGTACACCTTGTTGTTGTTCACTTACCATATGAAACCAAAGTGGTGGGAGTGGCTAAGAGTAGATTGTTGGTAAGTCTATTAGTTTTTTCATTGGGATTATTTTACAAAAAATTGCTAAATTTACCTCTATTCTTTTATAGAACCATTTTGTGCTTGATCTGTCAAATCAATTGCTCAATAGCTCTATCGAACATCAAATACAAAACTCATTCAAAGAATACAGAGGAGATCTACATAGACACTACAAGATTTATGGCAATTCTAAACAAACACCTACCAACCCGCCTAGCCGGCTTAAGAATACAATGAAAGATTGGCATTTTTTATGTGATCGATTTTAGAGCGAAGCATTTCAGGTTACTATTTTTTCTTTTTCCTTTTTCTTTTTTTTTTTTTTTTTGGTATCATTGACATATTTACTATTATGGAATGTCTTTATGAATATCCTTTTTAATATAGGAAATTCCAGAGACCAATAAAAAGAACCGAGAGGCTTTACCATTTGATCATGTAGGCAGGTTGAAGACATTTTTATGCATTCAATCTGAGTTACAAGAAAAACAAGACCGACCTTTGGGGCGTATTGACCTATTCAAAGAAACACACTCTAAAGATAGGAAGTTTGTGAATCAAGTTGCCGAGGATGCATATGTAATCTTTGTTTTTTCATTTTTCTTAGAAAAAAAAGTTTTAGTAACTTGTATTTATACCATTTAATTATATGTACATAAGGGTCCTAACCACTAACTGTAACGCCCCAGGCCCAAGATCCGGATCAGGATTCGAAATCTGGATTCGAGACCTTATTTTTTCCGACATTCATCTATATCTCCTGCAACCTGACACGTTATCCTCTTGTGCTTCAAAGACTGAAGACTATCCCCACAAACCAACACTGATCTTTTCAGCATGTTTTGTCCTCACTCACATGCATCCTAGGAAAATTCCCAGGAGGCCATTCAACATAAGATTGTTCCAAACTAAATATGCTTAACTTTGGAGTTCCTATGATTGAGCCACCAAAAAGGAAGATATACCTTGTTGGCTTTCTTATCCATACTTCCATGTCCTCAGAATCCCTCTCATTCGGATGTGATATCGATTCATTCATGTATCCTTTATAAACTGGGTTCATTACATGCCCACCAACTTCTGCTTAGTTCGTCCCTCAGCCACATCTTACTAGGAGAAATTCTACTCTGATACCATCTATAATGCCTTAGGCCCAGGATCCAGATCATGATTCAGAATTCGGATTCAACATCTTATTTGCTCAGGTATTCCCTTGCATCCCCTGCAACCTGACATGTTATCTTTTTATGCTTCAAAGACTGAAGACTATCCTCATAAAGCTAAGCATGCTTAATTTTAGAGTTCCTGTGATCAAGCCACCAAAAAAGAAAATGCATACCGGTATAGATAGTAACTTTAATTTCTTTTAAGCTTTTCTTATCCATACTTTCATGTCCTCAGGATCTCTCTATTCGGATGTGATATTGGTTTCCATGTACCCACCTGAACTCGAGTTGTTACACTAACAAGGGACAAAATTTATGAGACAGTTTGGGTAGACGATCCAATCATGTAAAAGGTCTTGATTGAGGCCCTAAACTTAAATCAAGGATAGGTAACAACTCATCAAGTTCATCTACCATAGAAATGCTTGAGGCAGAAGTGAGAGAACTAGGAGCTAATGTTAAACAATCTCCATCAAAGATAAAAGAGCTTAGAGAGTCTAAAAAAAGAATGGAAATGCATAAAAAAACAAATGGAAGAGTAAAAAAAAAAAAAAAAATTGAAAGGACCATGCAAGATAGATAGAAGAAATGAAAAAAAAATGATTGAACAAATAGTACAATTGCATAGAAAAGGACCATCGAATTAGATATGGCTAATGGATATTCTAATTATAGTGAACATGATGATATTAATCAATATGTTGCTATCCTGCAATTATAATGACAATGTAGTTAGCATTCATTGAATTAGATCATTGAATTAGGTGCAATTAGTCAATAATGAATTGTTGGTCACTGTCTTGCAGTTATGGTCGTTGTGTTTGTTTGTATGCCTCTTGTGTTTTTGTTGGGGGAGAGATTTGGTGGCTTAAAATCGTATAGCTAGCTTTGTTTTAGATAATTACCTAAGTATTGTTTATGTTTATGAGTTGTAAGAGTACGTGACTTACTAAGCTTGGATGTTTTGTTCCTCAAGTTTAAATTAGTGGAGGGTCGAATTCATGAAGTTTAAAGATTAACCGAGTTTGGTTCCTAAGGCTTTATTTGTAGTTCTTGTGTTTTTGTGATATTTTTGCTTGTAGTTCTTGTGTTCTTGTGTTTTTATTGGTTCAATTTATGAAAGTTAGGTTATCTAACGTTAATCAATTTCTAGGGTGTAGACACCTCCAAATGGGTATAAGTTTAAACTATATAAATTTTTTTTTGGGTACTATTTTGTTGAGTTTTAATGTTTGATGAGAGTTATTCATACACTTAATCTTAATGTCTCAAATTAATTAAATTGTAGGTAAATTTAATATTTTGGAAGAGCAATTTTTTGGAGTTTCCCTCATAACATGGTCATCACAATATATTCCTCAAGATGTATTTTTGTGAACTAGTAATCTAAATATGTAAACTGTTGGGATTAGTGTCCTAATTCTCCCGGAATCTCGTTGTTTTGTAAAGATACACATTGTTCAATGAATAAAATAAATGTTATTTAGTTCTGACATTTACTCATATCTAATAAACAAAGCTCCTTGGATATCTTATGTGAACTTAAGCATGTATATGTGATATATAAGTGGATCATGCCTTAAGTGATAACCTAAATCGGTCTATAGTATAAGGATTAAGGTGGGATACCTAATCCTGATGACACTATGGATATGACCCGCTTTGTAGAGGTTTCCAAGTGTTGTAAACTACTACATATGGTTGATCCTGACCATTCGTGTGGAGACGTGAAGTGGGGGTGTCCTATACAAAGAATTTGTATAAGACCTGGACCACGAGATGACTAGACTTTGTATATAACGCTGTTGATACTAGAGACTTGCATCTCACCTAAATGACCATAGGTGACACGACCTCAATCCTGAGTGTTTTGTGAACTCCTGCCTTTGAGGGTGGTTTTTTTATTAGTATAGGTGAGAGTGACTAGATTGTCAACTCAACATGTCTACCTTTTTGAGGACTTGTCTGATCTGGGAGCTGGGAACTCAATTCACAATATTGAATTCACTCCTTTCTCGAATAAGGGATAAGTAGTGAGATTGCTCCCTTAAGGGCTGATTCCGGGGTTTGAACATAGTGGCCACAACTTCTCTTTGGAATAGAAGACTTAGTCATAGTAGGACTATGATTTATGTTCATTAGAGGGATCAGTGGTACTTAAGGAGACAGATGTAACTATAGGGGCATAACGGTTATTGGCCCAACTGTACTTACGAGCGATCTATGAAGGGTTGTCGCACTGCTGATTGGTTAAGATGGACACATAATATATCTGTAGTGAGAAGAGTTCAGTTGTTCCGGTCTTTATGGAGTGTCTGGCAGTTAATGGATGGTGGATCCCGTGACTAAAGAGTTTAGTAAGTTATTCACGTACCGTTGGAGCTTCGGATCTACAGGTTCATGAGGTCCCTGGTAGCTTGGATTCATGTTGAAGGATCAATTCTTGGTGTGGATTTGAAATGTTCAAATTGACAAGAGGTATTTTGATTATATATGATATAATCGGTATGATGTATGAGATACATCTAGTGGAGGATTGATGTAAATGAGATTTACATTAAGTACCATGGAATAGAAAAAGAACTATGGTTTATATGTTTCATGAGATGAAATAGTAAAACTATAGGTTATAAATATAGTATGATAAGTTGGTTATTATTTATATTTATAATCATATTAATTATTAGATAATTAATATATTTTTTTTAAATAATCAAATGTAGTGGGTGGTTATTGATCATGGTAACCGTGAGTTTAAAAGGAAATCGATTTCCTATTTTGAAAAGAGATGTTTTTCCCAAAAGTTTGAAAAGTTTTTGAGTTTTCTCTCCGGCGAAAAGAAACTCACGTAAGTCATCAAGTAAATACATATTTACTAAATGACGGCTGGGCAAGCTAAACGATCGTGCAGTGTTTACTAAACGATCGCATAGCTTTGCTAGACCATCGCTTGCCCAAGGTAAAGATCGTGTTAGAAATCCGACCGAGCTAAACGATCGCATAGCTTTTGCTAGACGATCGCATAACTTTATCTAAACGATTGGACATCAACCTACACGATAGGTCTCCGACTTCTCCCACTTGCCTAGTCGTGTACACGATCTGTCTTTCCTCCGTTCGTTTGCCTCACACCAAGTCCGAACAGAGCCCACCCTCTGGATTCTCACACCAAGAATACCAAGGTTGCCTTGTTGGTAGTGTCAGACTCAACTCGACACTGTCGAAGTTTTCTGAAATCCGTTCGTGGTGTTGCGGAGGAGTTCATGTTGTAGAGGAGATCGTGACCGAGGAGATCGTTGAGGACGAGCGCAAAGTGTCCGTGCGGAGTTGTAGTCATGTAGATCGGGCGTTCGATGGTGCTGTTGTTCTAGCAGCCGTGCAGATCGGAGCGTGGAGACGCTTCTGTCGTTGTTAGTACAATTTTTCCCTTTGTACATTTGATGTTCATGTATATTTGCATAACCGTTTGTGTTCAAGTCGACTGTAAATGTATTATTGATTCATGATTGTAATTTGGAATAGTCTTATTCCGCTGCTCATGAAAATTGTGATTCCGATTTCTTTCAATAAAGACTATTATCTCGTACACTTCTCTCTTCTATGCTATGAAACACAGACACAGATACAAATATGAGATACGGATACGATAGGATACGATGATACGCCAATTAAAAAAAAATTAGAATACTGATATGTTGAAGATGCGTTTTCTTTTTCTATACAAGTTAACGACAATAGTATAAAAATACGATACAAATGCTAAAATAGAACACAAAAAACATCCAAGATGTTAAAATAAAATAGTCAATAAAATGCAATAAAAAAAATGATTCATAATCATCAGAGAAGTGTCGTTGTCTTTGTCTAGAAATACTAACTTTCGACATCATATATATACCTCGTCAGGAGTTTATTCAAACTCTCAATGAATAAGCGTTCCATGTTGGAAGTATCGACTCCCGACACCTATTTCTCGACTATTCTCCCGACGAGATAATATTTGTTGAGAGATCTCTTCCGACGTGTTTTCAGCTATATTCCGGACTTTGGAAAAATACTATATTCTTGTAGTGGTAGATCAACCGAAGAGAATGTCTTAGGACCCATTCAATCATTGCAGCCTCCCATCACTAGCTGGATTTTACCAACATAAAGAGAGGTTCTATTTTTTCCTAATTTGTAAAGCGTCAACTCATTAAACTTATCTATGGTTTCGAAGAAGCCGTCCACAGAGAAATATTCTCTATTGTTCTTTTTGGAAGGGGAAAAAACCACCAAATAGAATTGATTTTTTCCCCCAAAAATTAGGAAGTGATTTTGGTGTCTTTGAAAATCACTTATGTCGTTTGGGACAGAGTGAGTTGAGAACATCGAAGCCCAGAAGTTGTGACCTAAAAACTCAAGGTGCAATGTAGTGCCCTCCCTCTCCCTAACTCCCTAGTCTTGTAGAACGAAACATAAAAAATAAGGAATCACTAGTTAATAAATCAATCACTAGTTAATAGTCCAAAGAAGTACTACTTAGTATATAATTATCATTTAAAAAAACTCTTAAATACCTAATAAACACAATAATGCCAAAATATAATCAAAATGTTCAACAACAATTTTCAAAGGTAGATTTCAATAAAAAAAACCTATATATATTCTTCTATATACACACACACACACACACACTAAAAATTAAAGAAAAAAAGGGGCCATTTAATTTGCTTAAAATCTTAATTTATTTAGAAGGCAAAAAAGAAAAAAAAGAAAAAAAAAGGAAAAAATAATCCGCCATGCAGTATTATTCGCATGCATATATAACATACAAAAATCTTCTCCTCCTCATCCTCCTCCGCTTAATTATCATATAAAACCATAACACACTAACATATAAAAACCAAACAAAACCCGGTTCAGACAACTCAGCCCTCAGCTGGTAGGGAAGGAAAAAAAACCAAAAATTTAGCCGCAACTGAAATTATAATTAATTAATTAATTAAAATTAAGCTCCAGGAGCTGCATCTTTCACCTTACTTTGCAAATACCCTCCATATTCTCTAGCATAATCCTTCACATGGCTTGCCGTGTCGTAGATTCGCCGACTCGCGTACTCGAGCCGGTCGGATCCGGGCGGGTGCATGCCCTTGAAGTACCTATAAGCCCAGGAGAAACCTGCAGCGGCAGCAAGTGCGAGGCCACCGAGGGACAAGACCCCGGCGGTGGCGAGGAAGAGGAAGAAGGCGACGGGAAGCCAGATGGGGGAAGTGAGGAGGATGAAGGGGGTGAGGAAAATGAGGGCGAGGACGGCGGCGGTGAGGGTGAGGCCGGTGAGGAAGATGAGGATGGAGGCGGAGATGAAGAGAGTGAGGAAGCCGATGAGTTGAGGGGAGTTAGGGGCGTGTTCTTGGAAACGGCGGAAGAGGGCGGCAACGGTGGGAGGGCGGTTGTCGGCCATGGCGGAGAGAAGTTGGGAGTTTGTGAGTTAAAGGTAAAAGAAAAAGGATTGGGAGTGAGGGTTATGAGGACAGATGGGGTATGAAGAAGACATGCAAGAAATACACGTGGTGGGACTCTAGATTTTCATGCCCTACATATGGGTGCCCATGGCTGACCCTTTCTTTACACTTTTCTTTCTTTCTTTCTTTTTTTAATTGTAATTTTTTTTTATAGAATTTTGGAGTTAAAAATATCGTGTACAATGATCTATAATGAAAATTTAGATCATTATACATTAATTTAGATTATTATCATATGATTCTAAGTCTTGATTTATGTTTGAAATTCTAGAAGATTTCCATTCTAAAGATGTTCTTAAAATATTCATAAAAGTTGAGAGATAACATATTGCAACTTTTGAAAATATAGGTTTCATCTATTTGAAACAAAGTATAAAGTTCAAAGGTATTTGTTATAATTTAACATTTTTTTTTAAAAAAAAAACAAATACTCTTTGGTCCATAATTTTTGGGTCTTTGTCTTCATTTTATCCTCAAGTTTCAAAATGGTACAAGTTTAGGCA
This sequence comes from Benincasa hispida, assembly GCF_009727055.1. Taxonomy (NCBI): domain Eukaryota; kingdom Viridiplantae; phylum Streptophyta; class Magnoliopsida; order Cucurbitales; family Cucurbitaceae; genus Benincasa; species Benincasa hispida. The sequence goes on along the minus strand of NC_052350.1, from coordinate 220,027 downwards.
TTAAATTTTTGAGTTTTTATTTCAATTAGTCTTTAGATTTGAAAATGTTACAATTTTATTTTTGGTATTTGAGTTTTGTTTCAATTTGACTCATAAATTTTAAGATTTACACTTTTAAAACCTAAAAAAATTGAGTATTTAGTGAAAAATAAACATGAACTATAATGCTAATTAATGAACATTAAGTAAAGGGTAGAAAAGAAAGTAAGTATTTAATGAAAAATTAAGGTTAAAAGTGTAAATTTTGAAATATTGGGACCAAATTCAAGCAAAACTCAAATTATAATGGTAAAAATTGTAAGATTTTGAAACCTAATAGTTAAATTAAAATCAAACTCAAAATTTAAAAACAAAAAGTGTCACATTTTGAAACTTAAAAGCCAAATAGAAACTAGACCCAAAACCTAGGACCAAAAAGATATTTCTCTTATTTGGGTTAAAATAATATTTTGATTCCTATACTTTGAGATTTGTTCAATTTTTAGTCTATATATTTTTAATAAATATTAAATTTAGTTATTCAGAATTAATTTTTATCGAAATTGTCTGAATAGTGACGATAATTTTCATTGAATATGTTTTCAAAGTTTATATTAAAAACATTGATAGATAACACTTTTTTAAAAAGAAAAATCAATTAATAAACAAGTATAGAAACTAAATTTAAAATTTATTTGGAAGTATAAATGAAATATTTGAAAGTAGAATAGATTATGATCAAACAAATCTAGGTATAAAAACTAAAATAGTATTTTCACTTTTTTTAATCAACTGTTTAGAGCTATGCTTTCAATCATTGGTGTCAACTTTTATTAATTAATTCAAAAGAATTAATTATTTTTCACTAATAATTTTTCGTTGCTATTAAAATTTATAAAAAGAAAAGTCATATTATAATTATTTTAAATTAATTAACTAAAAGTTAATGTGAAAGATTAAAAGTGAGTATAACTATGGAGGTAGGTGTAAAATTATATTAAAATCTAGAAATTAATTAAATAAAAACTAAATTAAAATTAGAGCTATTTTTAAATATAGAAAAATGAATCAAAATAGTTAAAAAAATAACAAAATTGTAGAACTATCAATGATAAACACTGATAGACAGTGATATTGTTAGACACTAATAGAAGTCTATCAGTATCTATAAACGTCTATCATTCATAATTCTGAAATTTTGCTATATTTTGTAAATATTTTCAACCGTTTTACCATTTGAAATAATTTCTCTTAAAATTAAATGGCAAAAATTTGAAATTTGACATTTAATAAATAAATAAAATTAAATTCAAAACATAAAAATGATTATATAACATGTGACAACTTAACGCTAGACTCAAAATTGATAAAGATCTAAATATGTGATTTAACTTTTAATTTTAAGTATGTGAAAGAATTTAAATTTATATTCCGAAAGTTCACCAACGGTAACAAATGGAAATAAAACAATGGAGAAATTAGAGAGTTCAGATTCCCGAGATGAAAATGATATAATAATATTCCCTTTGTCTTATTCATCGCCATTTCTTATCCATTTTCCTTTTTCTTTTTGTTCTTTGTTTTTGTTAGAGACAAGACGATGCCACGTCTGAAAATAACAAGTTACAACTACTTAAGAATTTTCAAATTTTGCTTCTTTATTTCGGTTGTTTAGCACTTAGATATAATTAAAAGAATTTGGGTCAATAGATTTTGATATATTTATAATTCTTTAAAAATATTATTATTACTTATATTTTGTTTGTTAATCATTTCGTCTTTTATGTTTGGTTTTTTAAAATTAAACATACTTTCTCTCAATTTCTTATAATATTTTGCGTATTTCTCAAGTACAAAAGATGAATTCTTAACCAAATTCTAAGAACAAAAACAAGTTTTTGAAAACTATTTCTTTTTAATTTTCAAAATTTGGCTTAGTTTCTTAAATCACAATAAAAAGTAGATAACAAAAGAAGAAATTTGAAGGTGGAAGAAGTATTTATAGGGTTAATTAAAGAAAAACTAATAATTACTAAACGAAGCCTTAATTATTTGTTCTAAAAAGTGCTACCTCTTGCAATTATCTTGAGCCTCCGTTTAGAATTGCTATAATTTTTTTAAAAAATTACTGGTAGCTGTGCTTTTAGAAAAATCAACTGCGTAGAGAAGTAAAATAGTGTTTATTAAATTTCAGCTTAAACTTGAAAAAGTAAGTTAGAGAGTTTGGTAAATAAATATAAAAACATCTCATTTTAGATATAGTTACTAAAATAAATTTTCTTTTTAATTCTTTTGTAATTTAAAATTTTAAATAATTGTTTAGTATGAAAAATTTTATTTGTTATAGATTAAATTTTAAATATTAAGGAAAATAGATTTATTTTAAAAGAAATGAATATGGTATACTTTTTTAAAAATGATGCATTAATTTAAGAAAAATAAAAATATATATTTTTTTTAAGAAGAATAGAAAATAAATTTGATTAAGAGAGAAATAGATAAGTAGTATAAAATAAATTTTTTCATCAAAATATAAAATTGAAAACTAAATATTAATTAAAAATTCTATTTAATTTTTAAAAAATCTAAAAATTAGAAGGATACTACATTTTAAAGTCAGCTGTTAAAAAAAAAAAAAAAAAAAAAAAAAAAAGTTGAGATGAGGCTTTTTTTATACAACTAACGCAATCTAGCCTAAGTTTCTTGGGTTAGAAGTTCTGTTGAGTATTTGGGCTGAAAGATGGACCCAATGATGGGTTGTTTAGCTCGGGTCAGTCTTATAAGTTATTGGGTTAAAGGTCCAGTTGAATATTTTTGGGCCGAAATCTGGGCCCAATGATTTTTACATTCTAGATTTTAGACTATGTTCAGCTTCGAAATAGTTTAAAGTATTTATATAAAAAGATTAATAACGAATACATTTCTCAACAAAAACTTTTGACAATAAAAATAAAAAAGGAGAAAACAAACACTTTTTGAAAGATGGCAGGTTTGAATCTAACAAAATGATATATTTCTGTGGAAAACTATAGAGACAAGTGGACCATATTTGACTGGGTAATTATTTATATATATAATACTTATAATATATATGACTTGGTCTAACTTTAATACCCTTGTCATTCACAAACATGGCCATGGTCTTTGGTCAAAAAGGTACACAAAAATGTGTTACATTTACTTCACACTTGTCACCCACCACTCTGACCTCATCCCTAGTACTTGCTGTTATTGGTTATTATATGTAGAGGACATCTCACTTTTAATTGAGATATCTTTATATGGTTAATAGGAACTTAGTTTAACATAAATAAATGGATTAACGATCCAGAAGTTTGTAATTCGAATCATCATCCTTCATTATACTAAAATAAACATTTGGATGAAATTGTATGTTCAAGCGGTTAAGTTTAAGAAGGAAAAACTTCAAATGTAGGTGGTTGGATATGAATAGAAAAGAAAATTATACTATTACGTTTGTAGAAATGAGGTATATACGATTCTTTTATCTTTCAAATTAACTATACCTTGTTATGGATTATTATTTAAATTTTAAATATAATAATAAAAGTTGATTCATTTAGAGTAACATTTACTTACCCAAACAATGTTAATTGAAAATAAACGGTCAATTTTTAGTTTGAAACGAATGAAAATAATTTAAGGATAAACTAGTATAATAAATTTGGTTGTCAAAGTATGCATAACTTATTGGTTATTAGAGAAAATTATTAAAGATTCTAATTTTCATATTTCTACTTGTTGTACTAAAAAACTTGATTATAAAAGAGGGGACCACATAAAAGGTTTTTTTATTACCACAAATTAATGTGGAGTATAAAAATTTAAACTTTAGATCTAAAAAAAAAAGTACATGTCAATTATCGTTGAACTAATCTCATATTGACATGCCTCATATTAATTTTAATTTTGTTAGCATTATTTTCATTCAAAACAAGCATATGAAAATAAGAATTTCAAAAAATTGTAATATCTAGAAAAAAAAAGTATCAATTTAAGAGACTAATTAATTTTTAGGTAATATACACCGGACACTATGTTTTAGAGTTTGGTGATTACTTGGTTTCTAGATTTTAAAATTTACATTTTTGGTTCTTACTATTTGAAAATTGGTTTAAAATATTCTTTAAAGTTAATTTGATCATAGCAATAAAAAGAAATGATTTGATGGCTAAAATTTGTTTAGTTAGTAATTTTTTTGGTTATTAGACTTCCTCTCTTCTTCTTCTCTTCCTTCTCAGATGAACTTCACTATATTTATCTCCCTTTAGCTACGACCATTATCACGATAGATTTTCTAATTCTTCATTATTCCAAATGTAAATTAATGGGGGATGGAAAGAAGAAGAAAAGGGAAAAAGTCAGGTAGTGAAAGTGAACTTAGCTTGACTAGTATGAAAAACGTGTTAACGATCAAGATATTTGTGGTTCGAATATTTTCATTCTATACCATACAAAAAAGACAAGTTTAGTGACAAAAAATATTTAAATTAATATAATTTGTCAAATAAAAAAAAATACAATTACTTATTAACATAACAACCACATCATATTTCTGTTAGTTAACAAACAGTTAAATAAATACTATTTAGAATCGCATTACAAAATTCAATAGACTAAAATTAAAGCTCATACCAACATAATAGTCAAAGTCTTAGGAACTACAAATGTATTTCATGTTCTTTTTCCTTTTTTTCCCCCTTAATTATAATTGTTTTTTTCCCACTTTTTGGAGTCTTTATGCCCAAAGGACACATCCCGTTTTTGGATCAAACAAAAATTGGATGTTTGAAGGGTTCATAGCTTATGTCCTTACGAATGTGACAATGACTAAATTGCACTAATTTTTAAAAACCGTATTTGCAATATTTATTATTCATAAGGTGTTGACATTTTGAAAGAAAAATAGACTAAAAATATTTCCATAGAATAATTTTATTTTTTTTCAAAGAAGTTTTACTTAAGATACAATGATTTCTTTTTCTTTTATTTTTTTTTAGTTTTAAATTCATTTCCTAATAGAAGAGTTAAACATTAATTAAAATCTCTTTTTTATTTTTTAATACGATAATTACGAAAATAGAAAATCGATCTTTCGAATTTTTAAAAATAGATATCGTACTTACTTTTGAACTAAATTATTTTTGACACAACACTAAAAAGAAAAGAAAAAACTCATTTTGACACATTAATTAAAATCACATAAAATTAATAATGTACCCGATCATACTAAATCTTCACCAATTAGTATATTTTAAAAAAAAAACAATAATTACAAATAATGGTGGATCCAAAAATTTTGTTCAAAGAAGTTTTACTTAAAATTCGATTAAAAAATATAATTTATAAATAATCAATTTCAAAATATAATCGTCATGTAAGAAAAAAAGTTTGATATTTTAAAAATGAATCGTTTGCCCTTAGGGAAAAAAAAGGAAAAGTTAGAGATTTTCAACACTCATTTTGGTTAGTTTTTATGTTTTTACAAATAAAAATATATGTGATAAAAATTGAGGAAGCTCGGGTATTCACCAAATTTATTCCTAATTACAAAAACGAAAGATAAATCATTAAGATAGTAGTTTTTAAATTGAAACTAAGCTATGTCCAAATCTAATTGACCACCAAAAATGATCCGTTAATAAATACAAGCATGATATAAAATTAAAATTAAGACAAAATTTATAATTTAACTTAAAATTTATACGAGCAAATTAAAAAACATTAAAATGACATCAGGGTTTTCTGAGGAGGTAACCGGGTAAAGGACTGGCACGTGGCGAACGGAGAGGGGGCTCGTTCATCTTGTTGCCGTTACTATCGTAATAAATTGCACCCGAAAATTCCAACGGTTGACATTTGTCGCCCATCAAGATCCCCCTTTGCCATACCCCACCCTGGCCCCACTCTTCTTCTTCTTCGTCTTCCTCCTCTTCCCGTCGGCCGGTCTTTTTCTTCTGAACCAAACTCATCGCCGATTGGCTGATTGTCTTCAGCATCTTCTTCGGGCAAGCCAACGGCGACTTCGGACTCGGGTGACTCGGGTGGTGGTGACTCGGCTTCAATTTAAGCTTCTTGGTGACTAGGGCGGCTTTTTTGGCGCAGAAAACGGCCAGAGCTGTAACGGAGCGGCGGAGGCCGGTGGACGGGGTCTTCGCCGCCGTGTCGGAATCGGCGGTATGAGGAGTTTCGGGAGTGGAGAAGACCATGATCGATTATGGACTTTGAGGGGATTTGGGGGTTGTGAAGTGTGAATTGAAATATTGTGTGGATGATTTATAAAGAGAGGGAAATGGAAGGAGGAAGGAAATTAGTTGACTAGTAATTTTAAAATTAAAATGAGGTCTTTGGATTTGACTTTTGAAGATGGACTTGCTCTCTGTTTTGTTTTACCTTTACAAACTTAAACAGTTATGCTTCTTGGGTTGTTATTCACATTCGTCATTTGACTCATTCCCTTCCACGGTCTCGTTAAATTTGTTGATGTCAAAATCTAGACAGAAAAAAATGTATATGCAAATCAAAATGTCACATTGCCTTTGTAGCAAATTTTACGATTTAGAATAATGAAGAAGTGAGTTCAAATTAACTCATAAAATTATAATGATGCAATTAGAAGAAGAACGATTAGATCTCCATTTTTTCGGACAAAGGCTTCTTTCTTATATGTAAGATTAAACTTGATTGACTCAGACTTGTTAGAGTTAATTAAGATTGAGTTTCATTTTAGACCTATTTCCTTTAGTCTTCTAAGGGTATTTGTTTTATCTTGTGAGATCCAATTTTACCTTCAACAAAACTTATTCTAAATTGTTTAAGGTTATATTATAAATGTTTAAATTGTATTTAGTTGGATTATTACTTTTAAAGTTTCAATGAATCATTTTAGTTTTACTCATGTAAATTGTACTCTACCAAATTTGATTTCAGTTTAGTTACAAGTGAAAGATCCTCTCCAACTTTTAAAAGGGTAAATAATATTTTGACCAATTGAGATATACTAATATCATCAATTATGTTTTCTTTTAACACATCAATGATGTTCTTAAACTTGTAAGATTGATTTTTTTCCCATTAACTCTCTACTACTTTTATGTTGTTATGACACACTAATTAGAGTAAAATGAGGACATCAAGGGTGGAGCCACTGAGGGGTAGGGGCACGTGCCCACCTCAAATTATCGGTATTTTATTTTTAATATAAATTTTTAAGTAATAAAATATCAATTAATAAATACGCTCTTATTATTAACCAGGTTTCTTCGTGGTTCATTGATTAATGGACGGACTTGAGTATATGTGACCAAATTCAAATCCGTTATGTTTTTTTAAGGTCAATTTTGTGTGATTTTAATCTAGGTCAAATCAAAATAAGTTTGATAGTCCCAAGTAAGTCCAATAGGCCTATGTTGATGGGCTAGCTGCAACGGGGTCTTATTCTGCCATTAATGGATTTTTTTTTTTTAATTCTAAATATAAAATTAAAAAATAAAGTAGATTTTAGCTAATTGCAATTCAGTCTCTTTGGTTGCAAAATAATTAGAAAATCAGTGTAGTTTCTTTGAAGTTTTTTTCCTTCAAAATTTAGAGAAGTTTTTAATATCAATTCTCAACAACATTATATTGAATAGGTAACATTTACTTTTATTTTCCACGTAATTTTTATATTCACGTATATATATACATACACATATTAGTTTTAGAATTAAAGGTACAAGATAACTTTTTTTTGTTACTCGTGAGGTATACGTATCATATCATTGACATGTAAGTTTGAAATTCTTCTTAGACTTTTTAATTATTATATTTTTAAATCTATGTAATACTTTTAAATATTTTTATTGTGAATACTTTTGTAGAGTTAACTCTAATTTAATATGGAGAAAGATTTTTATTGTGCCGTTAATTTTTTGTACATAATTTTTATATTCACATGACACTCTATATATTTTCATCTGTCATGTTATTTCTACATTCATATTACTCATACAGGTTTTTAAAATTAATTTCAAAGTTCAAGCTAAAGGATTATTTGTTGTCACTCGTCTAAATATACGAACTTGGTAAGTAAGTTTTAAAATCTTTTTAGACTTTATATTTTTTTGCTTTTAAATCTATATATTAGAATGTAATATTCTTATTATTAATACTTTTATAGAGTTAACTCAAAATTAATATGGAGAGAATAAAAGAAAAACAACAATAGGGATAGTAGAGACATCATCTCAAATAAGAAAAATGTTTTGGATTCTGATTAGTTTTATATAAAAATCAATCTAGAAAAACTATCCACAAATCCGATTTAAAGAACCAAAATTTATGATTATAATTATAATATTCGAGATCAAGTTCGTAGAGTATATTTACTAGAAGGTCCTTGTCAGCCTCGAAATCATACTTTTCCACATAAGAAATTTGATACAAAGTCAAGGCGATTTAATTCAACCTAACTTAGTTTAGTGAATATTCTAATTGGTTAGAATATAGCATTTCAAAGGATGCTGCATTTTGTTTATGTTGCTATCTATTCAAATCAAAAGTAAGTGAAGATTGAGGAGGTGACTGTTTTGTTTGTGAAGGATTTTCTAATTGGAAGAAAAAAGATAAATTGTTTATTCATGTTGGTGGTCCTAATAGTGCACGTATAAGGTTTTTGGGGTAAATGCGAGGCTTTTTTGAAACAAAAACAATATATTAAGACTTTTTTAAATAGGGATGTCTGACCAAACATGAATTGATTATATTCTATTTTTATTATAACAAAGACTTGTATTTTGTGGACATGATAAGACAGATGATTAGAAGAATCAAGGTCATTTTCTTGAACTTATACGATTTTATGCAACTATAATAAGGATATTGAAGTTGTGACTTTGAAAAATACCCCAGATAATTTCAAATTGACTTAAAAAAGATATAGTGTATTCCATTGCAATAGAAGTTGTTAATATGGTTATAAAAGATATGAGCGATAAACAATTTCCTATCTAGATAGACGAATTAAAGCTGTATCTTCAAAGGAGCAGATGTTAGTTGTATTGCGATATGTAGATAAAAATCTTGTGATTGGACGATTTATTGAAATCATGCATGTCAATGATACAAGTTCTCTATCACTCAAGAAAGCCATAGATAATTTTTTTCTCAACATAGATTAAGCATCGCTAGTTTCAAGGACAAGAATATGATGGAGGAAGTAATAGCATGGTCAGTTCAATGGATTAAAAGTACTTATTTTGAAATAAAATAAATGTGTTTTTTACGTTCATTGTTTTTCTCATCAATTTCAATTAGCTCCTATAGCTACTGCAAAAAATCACGTGGAATTCCTGGCCTAGTTTTTATCATTACAAATGTGGTGAATGTAATTGGAGCGTCAACAAAACGTCGAGATTTGACGAGAGAAACATAGAATGAAAATTTTTGAAGCTTTAAATAATGGTGAAATATCAAGTGGTCAAGGATTAAATGAGAAGACAATGATTAAATGACAAGGAGATACTCGATGAGGATCACACTACTATACTTTAATGAGTTTTATTACAATATTCTCTTTAGTAGTTAATTTTGTAAGGTGGATCAAATTCAGAACAAAATTATGAAGCAAAAATTCTAATAAGTTCGATCCTATCTTTTGACTTTGTTTTTCATATAGATTTCATGAAAATTATCTTGGGAACCACAAATGATTTGTCCCATGCATTACAACGAAAAGATCAAGATATTGTGAATGCAATGAGTTTAATCAAATTTTGTAAAGAAAGATTGTAGAAAACAAGAGAGTTTGATTGGGATTCGTTGTTGAGTATGATTTTTGATTTCTGTCATAGTCATGATATTGAAGTCTTTAAAATGGATGACCAATTTCTAATTCGAAGACGACAAAAGCGAAAATCTCAACCAGTTACAAATTTACATCATTATTGTGTTAAAGTTTTCTATGTCGTCATTGATATGCAATTTCAATAGCTGAATAATTGTTTTACTGAAACAAATACTGAATTGCTTCTCTGTGTGGCATGTTTAAATTCGAGTAATTCATTTGTTTCTTTTGATATTAAAAAGCTTAGTCAACTAGCTTAATTTTACCCAAGAGACTTTTCAACTATTGAACTCTCTAAACTTGAGGATCAACTTCAAAATTACATAATTGATATGCGTTCAAATATTGAGTTTGTTGAATTAAAAAGTATATGTGATATTACAGTAAAAATTATTCTAATGAATAAAGACAAGGTCTATCCATTAGTTTATAGATTACTCATCTTGATGCTGATTTTATCTATTGTCGCAACTATGGTAGAGAGAGCATTTTCTAATATGCATATTGTGGAGGCTCGATTGCATAATCGAATGGGAGATCAATGGATGATGATTGTCTTATAGCCTATATCGAAAAAGATTTATTTGATAATTTAGATACTGGAGTTGTCATGGATCGATTTTAAAACATGAAAACTTGAAAATTGTAATGTGTTAAATTAGTTAATTTATGAAGTTATGAATATTTTTTTTACATTCATTTATAGATATTTTTTTTGTTAGACTTGTACATATAGTGCCCCATATAAAACTTTTGGCTCTGATACTGTATTACATCAATATTAAAAGAGTTGAGATGTGTTGTACTTTCTTATATATATATTAGAGAAAAAAAGAGAGTATAAAGATCTTTATTATAATTAAATTAAATACAATTTGAAGTGTGACAAATATGTTTAATTATCTATTTACTAAAAAAAAAGCATAGCTTCAACTGACATTTAATATGTGTAAACGACGAAGAGATTTATGGTTTGAATCTATTATACTAAAAAAATTTATCTACTTATTATTTGTTCATTTTATTTATTTATTTTTAAATTCATACTTTAAAATTATACCTTTTTAGTTTAGGTTGTATTGGAGTTTCTGAGTTTTCAAATTTAACAACTTAACTTAAACTTCGAAAACTCAAATAAGACTTAAACTTTTAAGGACCAAAAGTGTAAAATTCTAAAAAAAAAAAAAAAATGTGATAGCAAATCAGAAGTGACCACCTATAAGATGTAAATATTTGAAGATTTTAGAGAGGGATAGAAATAGAAAGAGATGGGGAAACATCTAAAAATTACATTAGAGTTTCTCAACTAACTATGTTAAAAAGAACTTTAAATACTATTTAATCTAGTGGCCCATTGGGCTTTTACCTACAAGAAAAATTAAACTAAGCTAAATTAACATAACATAAAAGGTTATTGCATTAAACATTCAATATCCTAACAAAATGTATGTATATAATATGCGAATAGAGGATCGAACCCAAGTAGCTCTTACATTTTAATCCTTATGATCATAATTTTTTTTTCTTAATATGTAGAGTAGGAGAATCAAATCTTTGTCTTCAAAATTTATTATACAAATAGTTTACCAGTTTTTTTTAGTACAAATTGAGATTTGAGAGATTTGAATCACGAACTTCTTGATCCTCAATACCAATTGAATTATTTTCATTTTCACGTTGTGGTCATGATTTAGAGAGGAGATAGATTATGTTATATATATTTAATGTAATTCCACTGATTTGATTCAGTCCACCATATGTTTAAATCATACATTAAACCCATTCATTATAATCCATTATGAACATTATCTCATTTAAATAGTATATAATTATTGATATTTTTTTATTTTTTCAACCACTAATGGATTGCAAATTAGATAATTCTCTTTTTATTATGGTTTTCATTTTTTGGAAATCCGACGATTTTAAAAACTAAAACCACAAATTAAAGGCAATAGCCTAAAATTACACAAATATTTTTAGTCGTTTTCTTGAAAAGTCACAAATGAACTTCTATTGAAAAATATTTTTATAAAAGCATATAACATATAAAATATTTTAATGTTAAAAGGAAATTTGTGGAAGGTAACCAAACAAGGTATTTTGGAATGGAAATTTTAATGGTAGGCCACCTTCCATTCCTCTTTTGCCCCTAAGGACGGTATAAAAACGTGCTTAAGTAATCAAGTTAATTAAGGCTTTTCATCTTCCTTTCTTAAAAGAAGTAATTTAAAGCCAACAAGAACGTAACTTAATCAACATAGTGTTTGTACTATCGACCTCGAGATTTCAAGTTCGAGTCTCTCACTTCACATTTTAATTACAATACCTTTAAAAAAAAGCAATTTAAATACATTTGATTAGAAGATCAAATACTAGAGATCGCATCAAATCAACACCAACTCAAGTTCAACTCTACGAAACAATTTTCTCCGAAAACTTTCTTTATTTTTAAATTTAACTTATAAATTAATTTTATATTTACAAAAATTCAATTTGGATAGAGTTCAACTAGGTAAAAACCTACATTATCGGTTAAGAAATCAGATATTAGAACCCTCCACTCCCCCATTGTTCAATCGTGATTAATTATGAAGTGTCTTTTTTTTTTTTTTTTTTTTTGACAAAGTAAACAAAATTTTAATTTTTGATAGAGATGTTAGCATTTGACTAGTTTATATCAATTTAGTTTGTCTATTTGAGTGAAATTTGCGTTTATAATAAATACAAAAATTAAATTTCAATCCTTTCAAATCAAGTAGTTCTAGCTTAGCCAATTGCTAAACTTGATTTTTTTTTTTCAAATAGATATTGGATTTTGATCTTTTATCATCATATTTAAAAAATCATCTCAAAATTTAAAGTTTGAATTGATTGATATAATATATACAACACATCACTAAGGATGAAGAGAGATAAATTTGGTGTAAATTTTGTATTTTTGATGGCTAAAAGTTTATATATATATTATATATATATATATATTATTATATATATATATATATATATATAATATAACATCTTTAGAAAGTTGATTCTAGAAATGAGCTTTTTAAGTTAATAATTGAAATCATTCTAATATTTCTTTCGAATAATTTGACGACCATATAAATACTCTCAAAATATTATTAACTAGAATATGAGTAAAAAAAAAAACGTAAGATATGCGTTGAGGGTATAGTTGGAATAAAGAAAATAATGATGGATCCAATAAAATCGGCTATTGAGTGAAGTGGTCCATCTTTCAAAATAATTTTACTCAATTTTCTTTTGAGTAATTACAATTTATAGCACTTTTAAAACTAATAATTAAGTGTTAACAATATTTTTAAATAATTATAAATATAGAAAATCTATCTCTGATAAACTTTTATAGTGATAAACTCTATCACTGATTAATTCTTATTAATAATTTGATTATCATGGATGTATTTTAAGTTTTGATCTAAAATTTTGTTATATTTATAAGTTATTTTGTATTGTATTATATTGCGTTAATATTTGGATATTGATTGTTATGTGCATTTTTTTTCTTTTTCTTTTAATTAACATGGAGAATATAGATTTAGAATCAAGCCAAAGAAAAAAACGAGCCCAATGGCTAATTATGTGGCTTGGGCCTTAAATGAATGAATCGGCTAGACTGTCTCGTCAATCGTGTCACATAACTCTGCCCATTTTACAAAGATAATCTCATTGACTTTTTTTTTTTTTTTTTTTTTTTTTTTTTTTAGATAATTTTTAGTAGGCTTCATAATGAATCTTATTTTAAATATATCCAATTTCACTAGAGTTAGTTATATAAATAACAATCAGACCTAAAATAATAAAGAATGTTTAGATAAGGATAAAATATTAGGAATATGGTACAAAACTACAACCAGATATTCACGATAGCAGCTATCAATGATAACTTATGGGTAAATGACTAAAAAAGTCCACACACAGCCCACTATTTTGTATTTCTTCTTCTAGAATTCTCAAATTGAAAACTATTACTGATAGTATTTATCAACGATAACAATTGATAACAACTATTAGTGAGCCATATAGCTGCTGTAGTTGCTATCACCGATAGATGCTATCAATGATAACTTTCAATTTAAGAAATATTAATACAACCTTGAAATAGTAACACTTAAAACATCGTCTTTCAATTTGCTATCATTTTTCAATGGCTTCATATGATACACGTTGGTCAATTGGAATCAAACTTGAAATTATTAAATCTAAGACTATCAGTGGATATCTCGATAATAGACTTTTATAGGTAATTATCAACTTTGAAAGAAAACTATCATCTTTCAAAGATTAACATTTAAAGCTATAAGTGAAAGAAGTCTATCATGAGAGGTCTATAAGTGATTATCTCTAATATTTACTAAGTCATATCACCACTATCATTTAAACCATTCATTTAATTGATATATACCCTCTGTCATTCATTGATATACAGATATCATAATAGCTATGACTATCATTGATAGCTTTCTACAGTGGCTATTCACCGATAACTTTTAGCAGTTATTATCAATGATATGGACTTCATCAAGTGGAATTGACTATGTCATTGATATTATCGATATATGGATATCACCTAAGTTCTATCATCGATATAATCGATATCACTTTATATCATAGTTATCAGTGATGACTTCTATCATTGATAACATGCTATCAGGGATAACTTCTCTCATTCCTTTTTATCATCAAATAACATGCTATCGTTGTATATCTTCTATCACTGATAACATGCTATCGTTGATATCTTCTATCACTGATAACATGCTATTAGTGATAACTTCTAGGCATTCCACTTTACACTTTAGTTCGAATTTCAACTTTATTAATTAAATTCACTAAGTTAGCTATCAATGATAGACTTCTATAAGTGACTATTAATTGTGGAAAAAAACCATCAAAGCTTAAGCTACAAATGAAAGAAAATACTAGTGACTATCACTGATAGACTTCCATTAGTGACTATCAATTTTGAAAGATTAACACTCACGACTATCAACGGTTATTATCGAGAAACTTTTATCATGATTATCAATAAGACTTTTTATCACTAATAGACTTCTATCACTGATGTCTACCTAAGTTCGATATCACTAAAAAGAATTAAAAAAAAATTAAAAATAAAAATAAAAGAAAAAAAAGGAAAAAATGCAAAAAAAAAAAAAAAATAATAATAAAAATACTAAAAAAGATTAAAATAAAAATACTAAAAGATTAAATAAAAATACTAAAAAAGATTTTAAAAAAAGAGGACGATGCAAAAATCGAAGAAGGAAAGAAATAAAAAATAAAAAAGGAAAAGGAAAGGAAGAAGAGGAAGAAAAGAAAAAGAAAATAATGAAGAAGCAAAAACCAGATAAGAAAATAATTAAAAAAAAGAATGGAAAGAAAGCAAAAACTGGAGAAATGAAAAGAAAAAAAAAGAGAAAAAGCAAAATAGAGAAAGAAAATAAAATAAAAAAATAAAAAAGAAAGGAAAGAAACAAAAAACCAGAGAAATGAAAGAAATAAAAAATTAAAAATAAAAAAAGGAAGAAGAAAAACCGGAGAAAGGAAAGAAAAAAAAATAAGAAAAATGAAGAAGAAGGTGTGCAACCAAGATAAGATAAGGGAGGACAAAATGAAAATTAGAAAACTTCAAAAATTGACTGGTGAACATATTTACAAATATTTTTAAAGAGATATATTTTTAGATTTTTTCCCTTATTTTATCATCTATTACACATATCCATTTCAAGTTATTTAATAAATGTCAGATAAAAGGGCTGAGAAAAATAACTAAGATTTCATAAAGTTAAGTTTCACTTTTGCACCCCCATATGCGAGGTTAGGATTGGAAGGTTGTAATTAATTATATTATATTCCTATTTGCCCACATAAATTTATGAAAATTATTAATGACTAAAGAAAAGAAAACCATCTTAAAAATTATTTACATGTTTTAAATTTCAACCAAACCTTATAATATGAATTACATTATCCTTGCCTATTTTTTAGTTTACCTTATTTTTTTTTTGTTCGAAAAAATATGAGATTGAAAAAAGAAAAAGAAAAAAGTTTGCCGGCAGTGGGTTCCTTTCTTCCTTTCATGAGTCATCGGCCATATGAAATATATCTAAAACAAACGAAAACTTTCCTATAAAAATGTTGGATACCCACTCTTAGGGTGAAAATAGGATTATTTAGATTGGGGTTATTTTGAAAGTTTAGGAAAAGGGATGCTTTTCAACTTCTTTAGGGGAAAAGGTGAGTTTTTTTTTTTTTGTCTACATTCGATTGCGTCTCTTGAAGCATAAAAAATCAAATTTAAACCGCATTCATGAATATTTTATTATTTCTCCCTACGCCGCATTTAAAAAAAAAAAAAAAAAAAAAATTCGTCAAACGAACATTCTTTGACCGATTTTGGCGTTTTCCCCTGTTAAGCATAAAAAATCAAACTTCTTTCCTTCATCTTCACTTATTTTCATCTTCTTCCTTCACAATTTCATCCTCTTCACCGATTTTATCTTATCCTTCACGATTAATTAAAATTGTGTTTTCGAGTGATTTAAAAAATGAAAAAAGTTATTTTAATGATTTTAAAATCATCCTAACTTGCCACTAAATAAAAAT